>NW_022059893.1:0-47245 GCF_007399415.2 Gopherus evgoodei | reverse complement strand
GAGGAAGAAAGGATAGGGGGGAATGGTTTATTTCCCTTTGTTTTGAGACCAGGGGGTTTGGGTCTTGGGTCCCCCAGGGAAGGTTTTGGGGGACAAAGAGTGTACCTAAACACTGTATTTTGGGTTGGTGGCAGCGTGATAAGATCTAAGCTAGGAATTAAGCTTAGAAGGTAACAGGCAGGTCCCCACTTTCTGGACGCTAAAGTTCAAAGTGGGAAACAGACCCTGACAGTGCCTCTGAACCTAATAAGCAAGGTGACACTCCGCCAGCGCTGTGTGCAATAAACTCCTCTGCTTGACCTCTACACGGTGTGATTTACGTCCTTCAGAGAACAAAGAAAGAAGTGGAGGCCAGGTGAGCAGGTTGCCAGGGAAACAGAAGAAAGGACAGAAGAGGGACAAAAGGGCCTGGCTGAGTTGGGCTGTTGGAAGCAAGGAGTCTGCTGGTTTTGAGACTTAAGGGGAGAGCCCAGGCTCTGAGTTTTGGGTCTCATGAAGATGGACTTTGCTGAATCTTCCTACTTCCTATGCTAACAAAGAACTTTCCTAGGCTGTATTCCAGACCACTAATAAACCTTCTGTTTTACAACGCTGGCTGAGAGTCACTGGGGATTGTGGAAGTTGGGGGTGCATGACTCCTTTGGGGGGTGTAAGGTTTTCCCAGGTGTCCTGCTAAGGTGACTCACTACAGGAAGCTCCTGGCATGGAACGGGTGCTGAAAGGTCCAAGGTCAGTCCCAGGTCGTGCTGAAGGCAAGGAGGTTTCCCCCAGTGACAGCGTCCCCTGGGCAGTGTCACACTGATGAGGACTCTGCCTGGGTTTGGCTCAGAGCTGTTCCAGAGCACTGAGCCTGTGTCAGCCCCCCAGCATGTGACCTGCAGGCGCCACTCTGGCAAAGCTCCCTGTCCCTGGGCTTTGGCATCACTAGCCCCTGCTTAGTGACTAGGGGTCAGTTTAGGGCAGTGATTCCCAAAATGTGGGGCATGCCTCCTAGGGGGGCACAGAGGAATGTTCATGGAGGCACCGCAGGGTTGAGCCAGCCCCCATGGAGGGCAGGGAGGGAGCACCACTCAGCCCCACTCTGTCCCAGCACTTCGCCTGCCTTACCCTCAGCCTGAGCCCCTGGCCCAGCCGCGACCCCTTTACCTGTGTCTGCACCCTTCTCCACAGCAAGCCACAGTACCACTCCCAGCCCAGGTTCTCAACCGCGGCTTCCAAGGGGCCACAGCCATGGTTAAGAGGGCACAGTGTGAAAAGTTTGGGGACCACTGGTTTGGGATGATGTCCGCAATCACTTCTATGCAGTCCAATAAAAGCTATTCCTCACCCACCTACCCCTCCATCAGGAGGGACTAGGTATGTTCTGCTGCCCTTAACTCATACAGGAAGGATAATAACATTTCATTCCACTCAATCCTAAAGTGATTTGTAACCCAACACCTGCCAAAACTGGTCATTTTTGGGAAGCGGCCCCATCATGCTGCATACGTAGGCAGAGTAGGTGTGTCTATGCAAACACAGTCTGTTCCTGAAGTCTTTCCCACAGCTTCTCACTAGATGTGAGGGGGGAGCACATTCAGCCCCTGCTTCTGCTTAGTACTTAAAAACTCCATATTGTCCCTATCACCGTCGGCCTTAGATTTCTCCTCCTGTCCTGTTTCTAACAGTTCAGATGAGGTGGCCGTGTGGTTAAGGTGATGGACTGCTAATCCATTATCCTCTGCACGCATGGGTTCAAATTTAATCCTCATCAGATGCATTTAGTTTTCACCTCTTCTTTATAGACAACCATCTCCCCCTTTGGTACAATAACAGACCCAACAATGTTGCTTCTTGCAAACAAAAACCTTCTCAGAAACTCAGACCGCTCCCCTTGCTTTAAATTAAATGTCTAAATCCCAGATATCTAAAAAAATTTTCTCTAGTCCTGTATTTCTTAGTCTTTATCTCAAAAGGTAACATCCTCATAATCTCCCCCAAACACCCTGGGACTTGCCCAAATAATTAAAAGACCCTCATCCTGAGCAAGGCCACAACTGTGGACCAGAGCTAGTGTCTAGGCCAAGCTGTTCTGAAGGAGGAAACTCAAACATTTTCTACCTGCTTCCCTTGGCAAGGTCTGACTGAGAAAACAAAGTTCCCCAGACTGAAAATTTTCTGCTGAAAAACCAATACTAGTCTGTTTGGGGACTTTGATTTGAATGTATTATTATTATTCTCTTCTGATTTATCTCAGTTCAGTGTTTGTCCTCCAGATGTGTTTACAGGTATTGAGTTGTGGGGGAAGGAGGCCAATTCATAATGTCTCTACCCCCCTTTCATAGTTTCTTCCAACTTGCTAGGAAATACCTTTGCTACGATGTGAATCAAGCAGTGTCCATTGTTGCTGGGCTATCTCGGAGAAGTCTGCATTGTACACGGTTCCTGGGATAGTCCTTGGGAGTGTGGATACCTTCAATGGGCCAGCAGCGAGTCTGGCTCCTCCATTGTCACACCTGAAAGGCTGGTGGGAGGCATTTCCCAACCTCATAACATATTTCAGTAATGCACACAGAGCAAAACTTTATAACTTCCCAACCAATGCGAGCACACACAATCCAACATGATATTAATGTTCAACAGATCAAGACTTTTGAAATGATAGCTCACAAGGCAGACTTCGTACAAACCATGTTAACATTATATGAGAGTGGTGAATATGGGGCTACCAGGGTGCTGCTTTGAGCACAGCGTGCCACACCTGGGCTTCCATTGCAATGGAGACGTACCCTTAGAGTCCATCCCTCCTGGGATAAATGTGGCAGCAGGGCTGGCCTTGGTCATCTGACTTGGGCTCATGGAGCTAAAGCTGAGAGGCTAAAAACTGTGGTGCAGATATTTGTGTTCACACTGAGGCCTGGGTTCAGAAACCCTCACCCCTCTGGGGGGTCTCAGAGATTGGGTTCAAGTCCCTATGTCTGCACCGTAATTTTATAGTCTGGCACAGCCCAAGTCCCATAACCCTGAGTCAGCTGACCCGGGCTTTGAGACAGGTGCCCTGGGTGTTTTAATCACAGTGTAGACATAACGTTAGGCTACGTCTCCAGTGCAATGAAACACCCACGGTTGGTCTATGTCACATAAATCAGGATCATGCAGCTAGGTCTGGAGTAAAGTTGCAGTGCACATGTCTGGGCTCAGACTCAGTACCCTGCTCTAGGAGCCCAGAAGGTTGCAAAGGAGTTTAGCAAGTGGAAATGGTAAAACCGCAGTCAAGTATTACCCTGGACTCAATGGCATTTCTCCATTGATCTTTCTGCTTTGGGGCAGGGACAACAGCACATCCTGCTGCATTTGTTATTTCAAAGGGTGGTTTAGGATTTTCATTCTCAGACACTGGACACAAAGTAGGTCTCAACCCTGGGTGTAAACTAAATGAGCCGCTCACATATTTTGGGAGCCACAATGGGCATTTGGTGTGAGAGCTCAGACCTGCCCCTGCCCCAGAGGGAGGGGGTCATCCTTGAGGGGACTGGACCACTGACCTATCAGCTCTTAATACCTAAACTTTCAGGAACTCTATTATCAGTGCCTGTGAGTGTAATTTAAACCATAAGAAAAACCATACTGGGCTAGACCAAAGGTCCATCTAGCACTGAATCTTGTCTTCTGACAGTAGCCAATGCCAGGTGCCCCAAAAGCCACTCCCCAAGGCACCACTGGGAGTCGAACCCAGGATTGCCTGGTTTATGAAACAAGGGCTTTAGCCAGCTAAGGAAAGCAAATGTGAATTTTGTCTGAATGGGTCACTGACAAAAGCATCCCAGACAGAAAAGCAACAGGCTAAAAAGAAACTTAGCAGCTGTTGCAGTAGTTCAGTTGGGTGAGTGCTAAGCTAAAGGTCTGTGGTTCAATCCCAACCTCTGGCAGGCTCTTCTTTCTCCCTTTGTGCAGGGCTGGGCTGTTTTCTGAAAGTGCAGCAGTTCCTTTAACTGCCACAAACCCCTCATTTCAGGCTATGCAGCAGGAAAAGACAGCATGGGCTTCTGCACCGAGTTGGCCCACCTCCCCTTTCATTCTTCTCTTGTTCTTCGTCAGCAAGGGGAAGAAAAAGAAGCTTTCCTTCAAGCAAGGTTCAGAAGGGCGACGTAAGGATGACTTCCTGAGCACCGGCTCCAGTCCTCTGCTCTGCCAGCTGACCTATTGGAGGGCTGCCACCACTCGCTCTACGTTTCCCCATCAGTGTGTGCCAGGGCGAGCACAAGCTAAGCGGACAGAGTTTCTGTAGTGTAGTGGTTATCACATTTGCCCAATACACAAAAGGCCTCTGGTTCAGAAACAGGCTGGCTTCCTTTTCTCAAATCCCCTTGCTGTCCAGGAAGGCGTTCCTCCTTCTGCTGTTGGCCTGTCCCTGGGATAACTCCAACCCCTGCATGACAGAGGGTGCTGACGTAAATGGAGAAAACACCTTGGTGTCAGTCTGGAGAACCTAGAGCAGTTAGGTGTGTCACCTTTTGGAGGCTTGTGGCTTGGCCTCCTCTCCCCTTGGAGGTTGGCCTATAGATTGATGGCTTTAGAGGTGGGGGCTGGGCTGGCTGTGAGCAACTGGGATCCAGGAAACCCCCATCTGCCCTTCTGAGGGCCGAACCTATGGAGGTGTGGTTCGCTTCTGGGAGATAGACCCCTTTACCTGCCTCTTGGCATCCCAGAGATGGCTACTTGTAGGTCAGGAGAAGTGGAGTTTTGGGGGGAAGGAAAAGAAGCAATGGTGAGGCTGAGTGGGCTCCTTTCTGGCTGAGATTGTGGGCTGCGGGGGGTCTGGCAGTTGCCTGTAAGCCATAAGTGGACTTGGTGCAGTGAAAACTGCTGCTTCATTCTGGCTGACCTGGGGGCACCACTGATGACTTGGAAGTGAGGGCAGAGGCTGGCTGTGAGCAAATGGGATCCAGGAAGCCCCAGCCTGCCTCACCAGGGTCCGAGTCTTCTTCTCTCCTGCCATGGGGAGCCCGGCCTTAAGCCTGTCCAGCATGTGCTGCAGCTTGAGCATTAAGCCTTCCTGTGGGGCCTGTGCTGGAGCTGACCATGGACCCCTGTGCGGTACTGCTGGGGGAAATCACAACTGCAAATAATTCTGGCCACAAGATCAAGCCGTTGGGTCGAATGGGGCAAGCTGGAGGCCTGGAGACTTAGTCCGCAGGGCTAGCAGGTCAAGCCTTTTTCCCGCATGTGGGGGAGGCAGCCGCTGTGGTTCGCCCTTTCTGCGGTATAATCCAGGGGTGCAAGGCTGCAGAGCTGGGGGGAATTGGCGGGAGGCTCTCTATCATTAGTTTTATGAGTGGCTGGGAGAAGCAT
This sequence comes from Gopherus evgoodei, assembly GCF_007399415.2. NCBI lineage: Eukaryota > Metazoa > Chordata > Testudines > Testudinidae > Gopherus > Gopherus evgoodei. The sequence goes on along the minus strand of NW_022059893.1, from coordinate 41,914 downwards.
TCATGTAACTCAGTTGGATGTGCCCCGACCTGTGGATGTCTGTGTAAGTGCAATATGTGCCAGAGATTTGCAGCCTGTCACAGCATCATAGTGTGAGAGGGAATCCAGGCAGTGGGACACAGGGCTCAGGGGTCCCTCTGTTCAGGTTTCATCCTGTAGATCTCATCACAGATTTTCAACTACCACAGTGGATGTTCACTGAGACAGAGAGAGAGATGCCAAATGGTGATCTCCAGGGCCTGCGGACATCAAACGATAAGGAATTCTGCACACAGAGAGGACCCTGCTAGTGGAAAATGCCTTTGGAAAAGCCCCTTCTGTCACCAGCTGTGGTCCTACAGTGCTCAGTGCTCTGCGTTGTGGCCTCAAGAGCCATGGATGCAAGTTGAGTTACGATGACCTTTTTCGTTGTCCCCACGTTTCTTAGGTGCCTCCTTCTGACACTTGTCAGAAAAAAATGACCAGTTTCTTTTGGAAGCATCTGCACTGCAAGGCAAAGGCAGTCTTCTCTGCTTCCTCGAAAGATTGACCAAAAGGTGGGAAGAGCAGACATATTTGGCAAGGCACCACTGGGTGCTATATCTCTAACCTCCACTTTACCTGGCAGGTGCCTTGGCCAGCTTAGCCACGGTGCTGCTCTCTGGGACTTTTCTCTCAGCTGCTCCATTTCTTATCAGTGACAATCAAAAGGAAGGTGACATGGCCTCTGTGTGTGGACATCCCCAGCGAACCCCAAGGACGTGCGGCACAGGCTCTCGTGTTGCAGCAATTGCAGTTGAAGCAATCGCCAGGCTAATGCCAGTCACAGCAGCCTTTTCATCAACTCCAGGCTTGTGATTTGATTCTTTCCAATGCTTCTCTCCAAAGAAGCCTTTTCCTTAGCAAGCAGTTACTTGGATACCAAGGGAGGTCTCTTCTGTTTCCTAGAAAGACACAGGAAAATGTGAGCAGAGGAGACAAAAGCCATACAACAAGGCACCACTGGGAGTTGAACCCAGGATCTCTTGCTTATTAGACAGGTGCTTTAGCCAGCTAAGCCATAGTGCCTGCCTCAAGAAAGTGTTTACAACTGTTCCATTTGATGGTCCAGGACAACACCTGCAAATTCCAAAGTACAGACCTTCCCCATTTCCCTCAAGCCTTGTAGACTTTGAGGTGTCTGGCTCTCTGTGCACAGAAAGCCACAGCTGAGTTGACAGAGGGCTTCTAACATGTGCTTCTCCCACCAGCCACTGTGATCATATACTGGTTAGTGATCTGTGTTTCAGTCACAGCAACCTCAGCTCAGTTCTGAGTCATGGTAACCTTTCCTTCAGCTCTAGACTTCTCATTTGCCACTTTCCAAGTGTGGTGGGGTGACTGCCCCAAACAATCAGGAAAAAAATTAAGGCAGCCTTGCAGAGGTGGCGTAGAACCCAGCCAGTCAGGAAAGGGCTTATTGGGAGAGGCAATCAGGAGAAGGCTTGCTGGAGCAGCCCATATATACAGGGCTGCTCAGTGGAGCAAGAGTCAGTCACTCCTTGGAGTTTGAGGAGGGAGGATTGGCTGCCGAGAAGGAGAAGGGGTACCGGTACCATGGTCAGAGTAGTGCTGGGTGGGTAAGGGGAACATGAGTGACCTCCTGGCTGATTACTGCCGGACTGAGGCCCTTATACAAAGGTGGAGGAAGGTGCTAGGTCTGTGGGGAAGTGGTCCAGGGAAACAGATGGTGGGGGTTGGAGGTGCACCCCTTTTGCCTCAGTCTCCACTGACACAGGTGGCTACACCCTGGACTGCAGCTGGCCACTGAGGCAAGTGTCTGGGTAGAGGACAGCTGCCCCCTGGAAGGGGGGAGAGAACTGAGTGGGGCACAGCCAGAGGGCTCTGTCCATAAGAGGACATTGAAGTCCTGAGAGCGACATGGGTCCTAATGATAGAACAGATGGCAGCCAGATGCCACTGGATGAAGGTGCACTGGTGGACCAGACCTAATTGCCAGGACAGTCAACAGGAGGCACTGCAGTGGTGAGACATGCCCCATGGCACCAAGACTCAGCCGCAAGGAAGGCTCTCTCTGTCTTGAACCACCACTTAGAAGGATTCTGATGACAGGTCTTTTCTTTTTATGAAAAGAGATTAGGTTCAGCAAGGAAGAACTGTCAGGCCAAGCCAAGATTTCCTGGTTACTAGGAAGGCTCTTCAGCCAGCTCTTCCCAAAGACCACTATCCAGAGGCCTTTTAACAGTCACTGCAGATGTTCACCACAAAAGAGACAAAGAGATGCCAAAATAGAGTTCTCCACTGCCTGCAGCCATCAAGCTACCAGGAGTTCTGTGCACAGAGAGGCCCCTGCTGGTGGAAAAAGGCTTTGGTAGAGACTCTTCTGACTCCAGGCATGGTCAAGTAGCGTTTAGCACTCTGTGTTGTGGCCTCAGCATCCACAGATGCACGTTCAGTTAGGAGATGTTTTTCTTGTCTCCACATTTGCCTAGTGGCTCCTTTCAACACCTGTCGCCAAAAAGACCTGTTTCTTTTGCAAGCAATGTACAGCTAGGCAAAGGCAGTCTTCTCCATTTCCTCAAAAGATCACAAGCTGTGGGGAGAGGAGGCACATTCAGCCAGGCACCACTGGATGCTGAATCTCCTCTTTATTCAGCAGCTGTCTGTGAAGGAGATAAATCTATACTGTGTAGAGGTCAATAAAAGGAGTTTATTACACACAGTGCTGGCAGAGAGTCACCTTGCTTATTAGGCTCACAGACACTGTCAATCAATTGATTACAATAGAATATATAGGTTTTCCATGGGAGGGGGAAAGTGACAGGGTAGGCAGTTCCACACCCCGAGATAGGTTTTGCAGCAAGACAAGATAGCACATTAGCCAGTGGTTAACAGGTTACATAATGTCTCTGCCCATAGTCTCAAGTTAGCAGGTTAACATTTAATTAATACTTTGATAAAATGTTAGTAGTATAAAATATCTATGTTGAATTCTGATTTGAGGTCCATAGAAATGGAGCAACTCTTTTTCATGGTCCAACAGGTACATTCGTAGGTGTTAAAGCAAAGAAACAGTGAAAGTATATGGCAATAAAGATTGTTTTCTGTCTGTCTAAAGGCAAGGCATTGGTCCCTTGGAAGGGAGGTGGAAGGATGCCATATTTTATACTGACGTGCCAACTTTTCATAAATTCAAGGTTGGATGTGTGGGAAGAACATCTCCCTACAGAATAATCAAACACAATAGGAACAGGGATTCTTTGTTCAATCTGCAACTTTGAATAAGACACGATTATTTAGTTCTCAGCTCCAACACCTGGCAATTTGCTGACCAGGCCTATCTTAGCAAGCAAGGCTTTCCGTTTACCCCAGCTTTCTCTTAGCTGATCGCTATTTTCTAGGCCTCTGGTCCCTTGACCATGCTCTGGACTTTGGGTCTGGAAAAGAGCTGGCACAATCCATAGACCAGGTTGTTATATAAAATGCACATGGATTTGAACCCTTCACACCCAGTAATGGCAAAGTTCTTGGTTCAGGCTTGTAGCAGTGATGGAATAAACTGCAGGTTCAAATCAAGTCTCTGGAGTCCATCCACAGTTGGGATGGGTCATTCAGTCCTTTGTAGAGAGCTTCAGTCTGTAGCAAAGTCCCTCCAGAGGTATGAAGCAGGATTGAAGACAAGATGGAGATAAGGCATCAGCCTTTAATAGTCTCTTGCCATGTGGTCTTTGCTTTCTTTGTCCCAAGGACAGTCTATCCAGCATGTGGCATAGAAAAAAACCCTTAAAGTTCTGTCCATAGGCAGGTCCCTGCATACCTTGCTGAGTCACAAGGCGTATATGCCTTCTCTCAGTGGGTCAGTTGCATAACTCGTGGTCCTTAATGAGCCATCAAGCAGGCTAGGCAGAACTGACACCAAGTTGTCTGGCTGGGGTGTTCCCCGGAAGCATAGCACAAGTTGGAAATGTGGACAGCGTAGAGCCAACTCATTCATAATATCAACTAGAAAAATGATACACATCTAGAGATAGCATCATTATAATCAGCCAATCAGAACCTCTCCATACACCCCTTCCATGACAACCTTTCTACAATATTGGGTGCAAATATATGAGTGGTTACAACAGTGATCTATAGTTACAGATTATGTCAATAACATCACAGGAGGTGACACGGCATCAGTGAGACTGATATTGGAATACTGCCTCCAGTTTTGGTGTCGTCATTTGAAAAAGATGTTGTGCAATTGGAGCTGGGGCAGCAAAGAGCCACCAAATGTTCTGAGGGCTGGAGAAAAATGCCTTCTAGTGAGCTATTGAAATAACTCAACCTGTTTAGCTTATCAAAAGAAGATTGAAAGGTGACTTCACTGAAGTTCCTTAATGGAGAGAAAAGATTGGCTATTAAAGGGCTCTTTAATCTAGCAGAGAAAGGCATAACAAGACCCAATGGCTGGAAGGTGAAAAGAGACAAATTCATATTACACTTAAGGCACAAATAAGCAACAGGGAGGATGATTCACAACAGGGAGGATGATTCACCACAGGAACAAGCTACCAAGGAAAGTGGTGGATTCACCATCTCCTGATGTCATTCAATGAAGACTAGATGCCTTTGTGGAATGTGTTTGCCCCAAAAGTAGCTATTGTGTCATACAGGAGGCCTGTGATATGCAGGGGGTCAGATTAGATGCTCTAATGGTCTCTTCTGGCCATAAAGTTGACTAATTTCTGAAAAACGGAGTGTAGCATTGGGAGCAGCATCTGATGTTTTCCTGTCTAGCCGGCTTGCTTCCTAGAACGAACGCTCCTTGAGTGGGGTGATCCACAGGGAATAGCTCAAACCTCCAAAGTTCCTGGCTAGGGGCAGGACATTAGCACATCAAGGGAGGGGTGTGGCAGTGACATCAAAAAGGCCTTTTGCAGGACCTCAGACTATTGGTCAAAGATGGTGGGGAGGTGGTGACCTCATACAGAGATGCTGACATCAGCCAGGCAGCACAGAGGCCAGGGAAACCTCAGAGATTCCCTGTGGCTTTGCTTCATCAAGTTCCCTTCTCGAGGTCTCTCTCTGAGGACTGAGAGAGTATTCGGGTTCATGGACGTGAGCACCAGGAGGAACCTCTTTCGAGTTTTCTCCTTCCCTCTGCCTGACTTTACTAGAAAACAGCTGTGCCCTGTTTAGAAGGTAAGAGCCTCCTCAGGGTTTGAAACCTGTTCAGTCTGACCCCTGTGGTGACAGTTGAATTCTAGGCATGGAAAACACGAGCTTAAGGAGGCAGAATTTTATTCCACAGTAGGGATTTTATCCCTTAGAATCACTGGGGACATTAGGGTTTGTCCTTTTTGTTTCACCTTTTCCTCCATCCATCCCTCCCTCCTTTCTCTTTGCCTCTTGAGTCTTTTGTCCTTTCTCCTGTTCCCCTCCCAGTACCAGGAGAGGGTGTGCGGGTGTGTGTTGTGGGGGAGTGCTCTGCAGCTCCCACTGTGGGAGATCTACCCAAAAATGTGGGGCTGAAATAGTGCTTTGGCAGTGATCCCCACCAGTGATCTCGGCCATCCTTTGGGCTCTCTGATGAGAACCCTCAGCCTCCTGTCCTTAGTCTCTACCCTGATTGGCTGAGCAGGGGGTTATTGACAGGGAGGAGACTCAGTCCTTGTTGTTCTATTTTAAGCCCAAGGAAATAAGTCATAACCAGTTATATGTCTGATGAATTTTGCTGCTTCTCTGCATTAATAGTCTCTGAGCAGTTCATAATTCTCTCTAACATTGCAGTTCTCAAATATTTGCTGAATAATTACTGTGCACTGTTGTTAGCCTAGCGCTCATGTGAGAGCACTTTATTCAGGTAATTCAATGTATGAAATTCAAGATCTGATGGTTAGTTTGAAAATCGGGGCTCTTGGGTCCTATTCTCAACCCTGCCACTGAGTGGCTGTGTGACCTAAAACAAGTCAATTCTTCTTTCTCAGCCTTAACTTCTCAGTTTTTCAAGTAGGGATCATAATGATCAGGTCTTACCTACCTCAACACACACACACACACTGTATCTCTCCCCACACAAACAGTCTCCACACCACAGTTGAAGGGCAGCTGGCAATCTGATAGGATGCCCATGGAACAATGGGATAGAGAAACCTGCATCACTGAAAGTACAGCCATGAAGACACCACACACCAGCCTTCCCTTGCTGGCAAGAATCAAACCTCCACAGAAAGGACCCTATGGTGTCATACGCAAGCTCCCTAAGCCCTCAATCACAACTACTTAACACAGGGGTGTTTCTACACTCTGGTTCTATTCTCACTGAAGGGTCATTTCCAATTGTTTGTTCAGATCAGCTTCCCCAGCTCATTCACTGCTGTGCAGGTCTTTACGTGTGGCCCTGGCTGAAAAGCAAGAATTCCTGCCCATTTCCCTACTGGCTGGAGCATGGTTAAAGTGTGTTTGTGGTTAATGATGTTGCTGTAGATTGTTCTTTTCCTGCCTTGGGAATTCAGATAGTTCCTTTCCCAATATATCTCCAGCACATCAGTCCCTGGCTGGGTCTCCTAGAAAGTGGAAAACATCCCTTGTTTGGTGTTGCCAAGGGGATCATGCAGAGCTGAGACATTCCTAGACTTGGATCAAAGGGGGATGTTGGATGGAATTTATCACACAACCCTCCCTGCTCCCCAGAGCCTCACAGGGAGAATCTAGAGAAGGGGGAGTCATTTCTCCCCTGCGTTCCCAGAAGAGCTGTTAGGACTCCTTCCTCCCAGCTACTCACCCCTGGATTCCTCCTCAGCTCCTGGGATCTTTCTGCTCCAAAGGCTCCAAAGGCCTGGGGTAGGGAGAGGGCATCACTGCACAGTCTGAGACACAAGGGAGGTTTCTGGAATTGAAGGAAGGAGCAGAAAACAGAGAGGAAAGAAACAGAGAGAAAACGCCTCATCTCTCTCCCCTCCCCCTCCCAGGAAGAAATGTTATCAAGGATCAGCGTTAGGGGAAATGGTGCCCTGGGCAAAACTTGTACTTTAGCACTTCCCCATCGCCCCTGGACCATCCCCGTCCCCCTTTCCCCCCAGCTCCTGCACTCCCAACCCTTGCACCTCCTTCACCCCTATCTCCTGCCCCCTCCTGTGCCATAACCCCTACACTGTGTCCCCTTTGCCCTTAACTCCCACACTCCCTTCCTGTGCTACCAGCCACTGCCCCTCTGCTGCATCCACTTCACCCCTAACCCCTGCACCCCCTCCTGCACCCATGTGGAGACAGTGACCTGTGTGCATGGAGTAGCTCGCATTGCTGCCCGCTCCTCCCTGGAACGCTGCTCCTCCGGGCACGCCTAGGAGCTATGGGGGCAGGGTGGGGGGGCAAGAAGCAGCATCATCTGAGTTCCCTGCATCCAGGTCACTTTCCTCAGCCGGGCTTCATAAGGGGAGAGCAGAGAGCAGCAGCTTCTGATGCTCCCCTCACAGCACAGCCCAGGTGGGGAAAGTGACCAGGATGCATGGAGCACATAGTGTTGCTCCTCTCTCCCCCCCAACTCCCTATGGGGCCATGGAGGAGCACTGGAGCAGGGGAGAGCAGTGAGCACCTTTGCACTGGCACACAGTGCCCTTTGACCCCCTGGAGCCCTGGGCGGCTGCTGGGGGGCCCCACCCCTAAGGCCGTCCAGGATCCCCAGCACAAACAGCAGAGAACACAGGGAGACTGGCCACACACTGAGCAGCGGTAGCCTGGGCAGCACGTAATGGAGGCTCATGGGGGCTCAGCCTCCCCAAACCTTATGTCACCAAGAGGCAGTGGAGCCCATGACTAGGGGCACTGGAGAAATTAGGTCCCCCTGGAAAAGGCTCCCCCATGTCAGCCCCAGGGCTGGAGGAGCTCTCACTCCGTGCTATGGCCCGGGGGCTGCAGCAGGGACACAGAGCTTCTCTGGTCTCGGGGCCACAGCCGGGCAGGGGTAAAGGAGTGACAGGGTGGGGCTAGTGGGGGAAGAGGTGGAACAGACGTGACAGTGGATGGGGCTGTGGGTGGAAGGTGTGGAAGGGAGAAAAGCCACAGACAGAAGTGGGGGGGCATGGTTCCAGTGCTGGGGGCCCCACACTTGTTCTCTCTTTCCCTGGGCTTTGGATTCACTAGCCCCTGCTTTGCGAGCAGGCTTCAGTGGTCCGCAAAATGTGGGGCATGACTCCTAGGGGGACACACAGGAACATTCATGAGGGCACCTCAGGGCCTGAGCCAGCCCCCATGGAAGGCAGGGAGGGAGCACCACTCAGCCCAACTCTGTCCCAGCTCTTCCCCACCCCCATCCTCAGCCTGGGCATCTGGCTCCCAGCTCGGCCTAGACCCCCTTACCCCTGTCTGCACCCCTCTCTCCAGCAAACAATGGCCCAACTCCCAGCCCCATTTCTCAACCGTGGCTTCCGAGGTGCCACAGCCATGAATAAGAGGAAACATTGTGAAATGTTTGGGGACCACTGGTTTAGGGTGACGTTCTCAATCACTTCTATGCAGTCCAATAAAAGCTATTCCTCACCCACCTACCCCTCCATCAGGACCGACTAGGTATGTTCTGCTGCCCTTCACTCATGCAGGAAGAATAATAACATTTCAATCCACTCAATCCTAAAGTGATTTGTAACCCAACACCAGTCAAATCTGGTCATTTTGGGAAAGTGGTCCCCTCATGCTGCATATCTAGGCAGAGCAATGGTGTCTATGCAAACCCAATCTGTTCCTGAAGTCTTTCCCCCAGCTCCTCACTAGATGTGAGGGGGGAGCTCATTCAGCCCCTGCTTTCGCTTAGTATTTAAAAACACCTTAGTGTCCCTATCTGTGCTGGCCTTAGATTTCTCCTCCTGTCCCTTTACTCACAGCTGAGATGAGGTGGTGGAGTGCTTAAGGGGCTGGTCTGCTAATCCATTGTGCTCTGCATGCATGGGTTTGAATTCCCTCATCATCAGATGCATGTAGTTTTCACCCCTCCTTTATAGACAACCATCTCCCCCTTTGGTACAATGACAGATCATACAATCTTGATTCCTGCAAACAAAAACCAGCTCAGACACCCCCTTGCTTTAAATAAAATGTCTAAATCTCACATTTCTTTAAAAAAAATTCTCTAGTCCTTTTTATCTCAAAAGGTAACTGCCTCATAATCTCTCCCAAACACACTGGGACCTCCTCAAATTATTAAAATACCCCAGTTCTCAGCAAGGCCACGACAGTGACCCACAGCTAGAGTGTCTAGGCCAAACTGTTCTGAAGAAGGCAACTCAAACATTTTCTCCCTGCTTCCCTTGGCAAGGTCTGACGGGGAAAAGAAAATTCCCCAAACTGAAAAGTTTCTGCTGAGAAACCAGTACTAGTCTGGCTGGGGACTTTGGTTTAAATGTTTTATTATTATTATCTTCTGATTTCTGAATGAGTTTTTTCATCCAAGTGTGTTTCCGGCTGTTGAGTTGTGGGGGAGAAAGGCCAAGTCATGATGTCTCTACCCGTCTTTCATAGTTTCTTCCGACTTTCATAGCTCCTTTGCTATGATGTGAGTCAAGCACTGTCCATTGTTGCTGTGTTAGCTTGGCGAAGTCTGCATTGTACATGGTTCCTGGGATAGTCCTTGGGAGTGTAGATCCCTTTAATGGGCCAGCAGCGAGTCTGGCTCCTCCATTTTTGCACCTGAAAGGCTGGTGGTGGGCATTTTCCAACCTCATAACATATCTCAATAACACACACAGAGCAAACATCATAACTTCCCGACCAATGCGAGCACATAGAATTCAAGAAGACAAAGTTCAACAGATGAACAGTTCAAGATTTTTAAAATGATACCTCACCAGGCAGACTTTATTCAAAACGTATCATCACTATATGACAGTGGTGAATATGGGGTTTCCAAGTTGCTGCTTTGAGCACATTGATAAAGATGGCAGCGTGGCTGGCCTGGGTCATCTGACATGGGCTCATGGAGCTGAAGCTGAGGGGCTAAAAACTGTGGGGCAGATATTTGTATTCACACTGAAGCCTGGGTTCAGAAACCCTCCCCCCTCCTGGGGTCTCTGAGCCTGGGCTCCAGTCTCAGCTCAAATTTCTACACTGCAGTTTTTAGCCTCACAGCCTGAGCCCGAGGAGTCCAAGTAAGATGATCCAGGCCAGCCGGACCACACTGCTTTTATCACAGTATCGATGCCCTCTCAGGGTATGTCTACATTGCAATGTAAGCCCAGGGTTAGCAGAAGTCATGTCAGCAGCTCCAACGCATAAACATAAACCACGAGGAAAAGACTCACCCCCAAATAACGTGGGCAGCGTCCTTCTTCCTATGGTTAGTAAGTCCAGCAACCAAAAGTCCTTTAACATGAGCCATCCCCTTGCAACCCACTTACAGCTTTTGTCCTTAGTCAGTGCAAGCCCAGAGGCGCCTCTGTAGAATTCACCTGCCATCCTGGGTGGAAAGGAGGGAAAATAAGAAGGCACCGTACTCATTATGTTGTCTAGCGACTCACTCATCCCTTCACAGCCACCATGTCGTAACATTGATCTAACCCCTAAATTTTAGTATTAGGACCCACGACCCAGCTCGCTTGGCTTTGGAACCCATATCCCCTGCCTAGCAAGTGCTATTGAATTGAGGGTGAGTCCCTCAATCGAGGTCTGCCGAGCACAGTTGTGCTGCCCTCAATTTACACAACAAGGATAACAACCCTTTATTTCTCCTGCCCCAATAACAAGGAGACTGGGAATCCAACACCAGGCAAAAGTCATCATTTCGGCAAGCAACCCAACATATTTCCAACATACTGTAAAATCCACATGCAAACTCATACACGAAACCTTGCAAGAAAATCTTTGTGAGGGGATCTGAAGCACCTGCTGCTGGAGGAAAGGAGAGAGCTGTGGGTTGGGACTGAGAAGAAGGGTGAAGAGGAGTAGGCTCTGGTTGGGATTGAGGAGCAGTGTGCATAGGAGGGACTGAGGGTTGGGATTGAAGGGCACTGGGAAAAGAGGGGAAATGGGTTTAGCCTGAAAAGCATCATCATTTGGGGATCCAGCAGGAAAGGGGAAGGCAGCAGGTGATTCTAATTCCTTAGGGATGTTCTGTGTGTTTGTATGTGTGTGCGTGCAGGGAAAGAACATGCTATATGCCCAGAGAATTCCTCCAGGCTGCAAGGACAGAGGGGCTGTCAGGAAGTTGCCCCTTCAAACGAACACACAAAAAGGCCCTTCTGAGGAAAGGAAAAATCCTGAAGAGAAAAAGTACCATCAAAGAGGATTCCAGAAAGATGGTTTAAGATCTTAGTGAGTAGTTTATCACCTAACCAGGGACTTGAAGCCTGGACCCTCTGATTAAAAGTTTGAAGTATTGCCAGCTGAGCTAGCCAGGCTCACAAAGGAAAGCACCAACTTGGTGCAGAGGAGAAACTAGCAAGAAAACAAGAGTGGGAAACTGTAGGGAAAACCTGCTGCTCTCTCTGGCTTGGTCAACACTATGAGTTTATATTGAATTTAGCAGCATTAAATCGCATTAACCCTGCACCCATTCACACAAAAAAGCCCTTTATATCGATATAAAGGGCTCTTAATACCGATATCTGTAATCCTCCCCAACGAGGGGAGTAGTGCAGAAATCGGTATTGCCATGTCGGATTAGGGATAGTGTGGCTGCAATTCAATGGTATTGGCCTCCGGGCGCTATCCCACAGTCAGGGCCGGCTCCAGGCCGCAGAATGCCAAGCGTGTGCTTGGGGCAGCATGCTGCGGGGGGCGCTCTGCCGGTTGCCAGGAGGGTGGCAGGCATCTCCAGTGGACCTCCCACAGGCATCCCTGCGGAGGGTCCGACGGTCCCGCGGCTCTGGTGTCATGCCTGCTGGAGGTCCACCGGAGCTGCTGAACTGGAGGACCCTCCACAGAGACGCCTGCATGAGGTCCACCTAAGCCACGGGACCGGCGAGCGGCAGAGCGCCCCCCGCGGCATGCAACTGTGCTTGGGGTGGCAAAATGGCTAGAGCCAGCCCTGCCCATCATGCACCATTGTGACTGTTCTGGATAGCAATCTCAACTCAGATGCACTGGCCAGGTAGACAGGAAATGCTCTGTAAACTTTTGAATTTCATTTCCTGTTTGCCCAGCGTGGAGCGCCAATTAGCACAGGTGACCTCCATGCAGTCCCAGAATCGAAAAAGAGGTCCAGCATGGACTGTATGGGAGATACTGGATCTGATCTCTCTATGGGGAGATGAATCTGTTCTATTAGAACTCCATTCCAAAAGATGAAATGCCAAAACATTTAAAAAAATCTCCAAGGGCTATGATGGACAGACACCAGAACAGGGACTCAACACAGTGCTGAAACTTAAGGAGCTGAGACAAGCGTACCAGAAAGCCAAAGAATGAAATGGACGCTCATGGAGAGAGGGCCGATTGACAACTTTAGCTATCCCACAGTTCCCACACTCTCCGAAAACCATTTGAATTCTTGGCTGAGTTCCCAAAGCCTGAAGGGTCAAAAACATTGTCGCGGGTTGTTCAAGGTATATGTCATCGCCCTCCCCCCACATGAAAGCAAAGAGAAAAAAATAGATTTTCGCCTTTTTTCAATGTCACTGTACGTCTACTGGATGCTGCTGGCAGATATGGTGCTGCAGCGCTACACAGCAGCATGCCCTTCCCTCTCCTCCCGTTGTGGATAGCAGACGGTACAGTAGGACTGGTATCTATCATCGTCGTCCTGTGAGTGCTCCTGGCTGGCCTCGGTGAGGTCAGCCAGGGGTTCATGGACAAAAATAGGAATGACTCCCAGGTCATTCTCTTCTTTAAGCTTTGTCTAATGGAGAGTCAGTCCTGCCTGGAATATCATAGCAGCTGGAGGCTGCCCTCCCCTCCCTCCTTTGAGCTGTACTTGCAGAGGCAATAAAGTCAGTGTTGTTTCAAATTCCTGCATTCTTTATTACTTCATCACACAAATGGACGGATAACTGCCACCGTAGCCCAGGAGGAGTGGGGGAAGAGGGAAACAACGGGTGGGGTTGTTGCAGGGGCACCCCCTAGAATGCCATGCAGCTCATCATTTCTGTGGGATGTCTGGGGCTCTGACCCGGAGCAGCCGTTTGCCTCTCTGGTTCTTTAGCAGGCTTGCCTGATAGTCTAGACAGGACTGACTCTCTCTTTAGACAAAACTCAAAGAGGGGAACGACCTGGGGTATCATTCCCTTTTGTGTCCATGCACCCCCGGCCGACCTCACCAAGGCTGGCCATGAGCACCCATGACTGCAGCAGACAGTACAGTGTAACTGGTAACTGTCATTGTCAACTTGCCAAGCAGCAGATGGGACGGTATGGCTGGTAATCATCTTTGCTAACTTGCAAAAGGCAAGGGGATGCTGCTGTGTAGCGCTGCAGTACCACGTCTGTCAGCACCATCCAGTAGACATACGGTGACAGTGAAAAAAAGCTGAACAGGCTCCATGGTTGCCGTATTATGGCGTCTGCCCAGGCAATCCAGGGAAAAGGGCTCGAAGTGATTGTCTGCCATTGCTTTCAAGGAGGGAGGATTGAGTGACGACATTTACCCAGAATCACCCACTACTATGTTTTTGCCCCATAGGCACTGGGACATCAACCCAGAATTCCAGTGGGTGAGAGAGACTGCAGAAACTATGGGATAGCTACGTGATAGCTACCTGCAGTACAACGCTCCGGAAATCGACGCTAGCCTCGGTACATGGAGGCACACTGCCGAATTAATATGCTTAGTGTGTCCACGTGCACTCGACTTTATACAATCTGTTTCCAAAAACTGGTTTCTGTAACATCGGAATAATCCCGTACTGTAGACATACCCTGTGATTAACAACTTTGGTGGCTAATTGAAAGGCTGATGGTTCAAACTCAAGCGAAGATGGAGGTGGATTTTTTTAGTGATGAGAATCCAGTGGATTTGAACAGGCCAAAAATCTCCTCAATGCTGCTCTAGCCTCATTTTGCAAGCATAAATAACATTTTTGCCAGGTGTTCTGGTGGTATAGTGGTGAGCATAGCTGCCTTCCAAGCAATGGATCTGGGTTCAATTCCCAGCCAATACAGTGATGTGATGTTTTCTCTTCTGGGAATTGGTTTAATTTCAGTCACATTGTATCAGTTTATCAATGGAATGAGAGAATCAATGTCCTACAGGTCATTCAACACACAATGGAGGAAGAAAGGGGCGGGACTATACAATGAGCTGTTGGAGTCATCTTTGCATTACAACGTTTGGTTTATTTTTTTTAAAAAAACTTCCTTTACTTCCCTCTCACTTTTAGACTCAGAGCCTTTAAGGTCAGAAGGGACCAATGTCATCATCTAGTCCGTCCTGCTGCACCTTACAGGCCAAAAGACCCCCCTCCCCTCCTGTAACTGACCTGGGAGAGGAGGCAGCTCTGTGCACTGCTCCTACCCCAGGCAGCACATGAACCACCTCTGCTCCCCTCCCCCCATGGGTGTGCAGAGATGTGCCAACAGCACTAAGTTGGCTCCCTGCCCACTCTGCCTCCGTCCCTCCGTGCCACTCCCAGAAGTGGTTGGCATGTCCCGGCATCCCCTGGGGCAGAAGGAGTGTCTCCATTCATTGCCCCTTCCCTGAGTACCAACTTCTGCAGCTCCCATTGGCCAGGAACTGCAGCCAATGGGAGCTCTGGGGCCAGCGCCTGCATGCAGCAGTGCATGGACACCCCCTGGCACAGCCCACCTAGGAGCTGCTGACGCAGGGTTGTGTGTACTGATCACTTTGGGAGCTGCACTGCCCGAGGTAAGTGTCACCCCTCCTGCACCCCAATCCCCTCCCCCAGCGCAGAGCCAGCACCCTGCACCCAAATTTCCTCCCATAGCTTTTCTTGCCTTCCTTTCACCCAGAACCATCCTTCTTCTCCTGGGATGCAAATAGCCATCCCTGGGAAGCCAGGAGGTAGGCACAGGATTCTACCTCACAGCAGCCAACCGCACCTCCCCAGGCTTTGCAGAACGAATGGTGGCGCTCTACTAACCCCACTTAGCAGCACTGAGGTGCTTAGCTTCTGCCCTGCCTTCCTCAGCTCGACTTTCCTCTTTTGTCCCATTCCTGCCTCCCTCCCTCCTTTGGCATGTCACACAAAGGAGGCCAGCAGGAAGAGCCGACCTCTGTAGGCCAACCTCCAAGTACAGAGGAGGCCAAGTCACAAGGCTTCAAAAGGTGACTGGCCCAGACCCTCTAGCTTTCCCCTGCTGATGCCTAGGCATTTTGCTCAGTTCATTTCACCACCGTCTGCCATGCAGGGGTTGGGGTTACTGCAGGACAGGACAGTGGCAGCAGTAGGAGTGCTTTCCTGGAAAGGCAGAAAAAGTAAATCCTCCTGTTTCTGAACCAAGGACCTTTTGCATATTAGGCAAATGTGATAACTACTACACTACAGAAACTGTGCTGCAGGGCTTTCTCCCTCCCTTCATAAGAACATGAGAACAGCTATACTGGGTCAGACCAAAGGTCCATCCAGCCCAGTATCCTGTCTGCCAACAGTGGCCAATGACAGGTGCCCCAGAGGGACTGAACCTAACAGGTAGTGAGCAAGTGATCTCTCTCCTACCATCCATCTCCACCCTATGACAAACAGAGGCTAGGGACACCATTCCTTACCCATCCTGGATAATAGCCATCAATGGACTTAACCTCCATGAATTTATCTAGGTTTTTTTAAAATCCTGTTATAGTCCTAGCCTTCACAACCTCCTCAGCCAAGGAGTTCGACATGTTGACTGTGCGCTGTGTGAAGAACCTCCTTATATTTGTTTTAAACCTGCTGCCAATTACTTTCATTTGGTGTTCCTTAGTTCTTATATTATGGGAACAAGTAAATAACTTTTCCTTATTCACTTTAGGATGTGGAGTCTGGGATGGGCTGACTTTAGTCCCAGGCTGGGGTCTCCTGAATGATGGGAAACATCCTTTGCTGCTACCCAGGGACAGCAGGCTACTGGTGACAAACCAGGGCTGGGATGAGAGGGGAATGTTGCATGGACTTTATCATACAGGGCCCATCCTGCTTCTCAGAGCCCACAGGCAAGAATCTAGAGAAGGATGAGTCATTTCTCAGCTGCATTCTCAGGAGAAGCCAGTAGCCGTCCTTGATCAGACACTCAGGAGAGCAACCACAGCAGTTCTGTGGAGAGCTCTGGCTGCCAGGGGATCCAGCTAGGAGAGGGAGTGCTGAGGGCTCTGCAGTTTTTGCAGTGGGGCTGTCTCAGGAGTCACAGGTGGCTTTGTTGGTGGGGTGGTGAAGTAGGGACTACAGGATGTGAGGCTGGCTGAAATGAAACTGCACAAAAAACCTCCCCATTTGTTCCAGCTAAGGCCCTACTTTGGCCTCTCTCCCTTTCATAAATATCTCCATATCTACCCCGGCTCTCAGAAACACTCTCTCTCCATGGGTATTTTCACAGTTTCTTCCTTTTTTCATGGAGAGAGACAGAGAAAAAACAAGCCTATTAATTTGACCTACCGACTCAGTTCACGGCAGGAAATACACAATTTTGTGGTCAATGAGTTGTGTTCATTTACATAACATGAAAAATATGTTTTGGGCAATGCATGAAAACCTCACTGCATTGAACAACCCACTTGATATAGTTAATGTACTACAGAATATTTGAAGAAGTTAAGAAAGATGTGCTTATAAATTAACATGTTGTGCCATTTACACACGCACAAGACACAGAAGAAACTGAATTATTTGAGCTACTAAAATTTCCATTTTCTCACAGCATTTTAGTTCTCAAGGTTGTTTTAATTTGCTTATTTTTTTGGAACTAGAAATGAGGAAGAGTACACTGAAGTCAGTGGAATTACTGCAGTGAGGGATTAGTCTCATTATTTGCCACTAACAAAACCTTTGTTAACAGAGAGTTAACTTTGACTGTGAATATCTCTTACCTTCCAGAACATCGAGTTCAGTAAAACTCAAATTCTGGAAAAACAGGGAATACAGAGTGAGGGTACATGCCCAGATAACCTTAACTCTGCCCTCTAGAAGAGAATCCCTGAGAGCATATGAGAATAAAGAAAGGTTTGGGGACAAATTACATCTACTTCCCAAGAGTTTGTTTCTTCTGTAATTAATTGATCCTGGCCCCATCAATTGATCCTGGCCTGGTGTCTGGCCATGGAATTTACTATTTACTATCTTTATCCCAGTATATTAAAGGCAAAACTGCTTTACAAAAGCTCCGTTATTCTAGGTTACACAAACAGGTCACTTCCCCACCTATTTCAAGGAGATGGAATTTTCCTGACCCACAGGGAACTTGAAATAACATGCTCAAGATCACACATTCCTTAGGAGAAAAAGAAGGGGAAATAAACCAAAACCCACCAAACCACTGCTGTTTCTACCCAAATGATCAATGAGACCAGAAAGTGAGACTGTGCAATTAACTGTCTGGTGCTACACTGACTCTGCAGTTACTTGGATGCAGACACACCCAGCTCTACAGTTGGTAAACGTACAGAGACTCTGCTGCTGCCCATGAACTAGAAGCACATGACCTCTAAACAGCTGCCATTTGAATGTATCTGAAAGTTACAAGAAACAACGATCTGTGTTAAAGGAAGGCTGCCATTTATTAGAGCCCCAGTTGATGCCGTGTGCACAAACAGAGGATTGAATGTGTAACTGGTAGTTTGGTAAATCTTGGTTATTTTATTTTTGTAACATGCTCCTGTCCACCTCCAGCAGATTTTTCAGTCCCAATGGCAACTTACTTACCAAATGTAATACAGACTAGTCCATTCCTCCCAAGTGGATGTGCTTCTTGTTCTTCTGCACATTGTAGCCCATGGAGGCCAAGGACCTGCAAATTTGTCTTCATTTGCCTTTGTTTTGTTGATGAAAACATAAACTAGACACTTAGAGGATTGGAACTGATTTCAGTGGCAGGACATGTTTGCTAGGTTTTTATGCATTTGCGCAGGAAAATGTTGAGTGTTCCTATTCATTTCAGGGATCCCCTGAACATAATGGAAATAGACATGCAATTATTTTTGTGATGAGCTAGGCTTTTAAGGGGACGCTTGGATTTGAACCTAGGAACACTTGAGCTGCAGGCAAAACTTGACAACTGAGCTATACTTCCCTGACAATAACATTGTCAAGTCAGTGATCTTAAGGATCTTGAAACCTGAGAGTGGAGTTCATTTCTTCCACACCACTATCGCTGTCTGTGCATTCTGGAGCCATGGGGTGACTGGGAAAGGCCCACAACTAGCATGTCAGTATCAACAAAGGAGCAGCCGACATCAGGACCAACGAGTCGTGTTGGTGGCCCATTAAGAAGAATCCACTCTCCCATAGACTTCTCGGCGAGGGCACGGTACACACAGTACCTATCCCCCACATCCCAGCAAGGGTCTCCCTAGTCCCACTTTAGTGTTACCCAATTTATAATCAGTCTTTGGTCCAGATTCCCTCCCTGAATGGCACCAACACATGCTTGGGCCCCCTGCTAGTGTTAAATCTGCCTTGAGCTGGGACCTAGCTTGGCAAAGAGCCTGCAGCCACCTCTGTGCTGGAGGAGTGAGAGCAGCCCTGGCACTGGGCAGGGCAGCCCTGCGGGAATTAACCCAATGTGCCCGTGAGACCCTGATCCAGAACCTCTGCCATGCAGCTTGTGCAGCTCCAGCTTCTCTGGTCTCCAGCGAGGATTCAAAGCTTCTCTGCTCCAGGGGAACCCCTGGGGAGGGAAGCAGGGCTCCTGCAGGATAAATCTTCCTGCTGGCAGAGCTCCAGTCCCCTCCTCATGGGCACAGGGCATTGCACACGGCACCCACCACATGCACACACCCCTTTTTGGGGAGAATCAGCTCTGGGATATTGGGGTCAAACCCTTCCCACCTCGTCCCTGCAAACCTTCTCCTGGCATCAGTGAGCGAATGGGGGCATGAGGGGCTAGTGTGGTAACAGCAGCAGCGTGGCCATGGGGCTTGGCCAGTGGCTGGGGCCAGTCGCCTGAGCATGAACCCAGCCGACCCCAGGAGATGGACCCGGGTCACCAGCCCAACCCACCGCTCGGCTGCTGCCGCTACCCCATTAGTGCACGAGCTCCCACAGACCATGCTGCGGAGAGCCCCCAGCTGCAGGGTAGATGCCCCTGAGCGCCTAGCAGGACCCAGCTCCTGTCTGACCTGCACTGCTGGGGGTAAGGGTGCTGGGTGACAGGGGGGTGTTGGCTCTGGGCTGGGACTGTTACTTCCCCCCCACCCATCCAACAGGATCACAGCAAATGAAACCAGCTCAGCCTGCAGGGGAAGAGTTCAGTCCAGGGCCTGGTGCATTCTGGGAGCAGGGACGGTGCAGAGAAAGGGCAGATACAGGGCACCTCTGAACACTCCGCGCAGAACTGCCTGTCCTGACCCACACTCCCTGTTACAGGAGACTTTTAGCCATAGTTTTAATCAGGCCAATAAATTAAAAGAACCCCCTGTTAAATCATTTCTCAGCCCGAGTCTTTCACCCACATTGCTTAGGGCATTGGGCCACCATGTGGGCATTTCATTTCCCACCTCAACTTCACGCAGAGACAATTTCCTTTGCACAGATCCGTGAACAGCAAAACCTCCCCATGTCTCTGCTCTGAGCCAGGGCATTGGATTCCAGTGAACCCTTCTCTCCTGCAATGGTGATGATCAGACAGAGGGGACGTGGCACTTGCATCTCTGCCAGGGAGATATTGGCTCGACTCTTTCTTTCTGCTGCCGTTGTTAGTCCAGGAAACATCAAGGGTGGAATGCAATGCTGAGTTCATGCACCAGCCCCCGGAAAAAAATCAGTGCCCCAGAGAAATCCTGCCCCCTGCTATTGGAACGATGTGCTGGACATTTGACTAGGAAAGGGACTGTCTGAATTGTCAGAGTGGGGAATGAACAACAATCTATAGCAATGTCGTTCACACAAACACACTCTCATCCTGCTCCAGCCGGAAGGGAAATGGGCAGGAATTCTCGCTGCTCAGCCAAGGACACACTTACACTGATGCGCAGCCATGAGTGTGCTGGGGAAGCTGGTGTGAGCAAACAATTTGAAGTGTCAATTCAGTGAGAATTGAATCATCATGCTCTACATTGCTCCACAGCAGCTTCTCCCCTGCAGCATCACCCCAGCACTGCAGTGCAGCCCCCAGGGGCCAGCAGGGGCCCCTGGCAAGGACAGTGGGTGCAGCTAACAGCCCGGTGTGCCTGGCCATGAGGCAGCTGTAAAAAAATAACACCTCCCCACACACACACACAAGTACAGAAACTGAATTCCCCAACTTTAACATCATGACCCCCTGTAGAAAGCCACACGTGTCAGTTGTATTTTCACAGGGAGATGCAAAAATCAAGTGACACCAATTTTTAAGTTGAGTAAATAAAGTTGAGGAGATAGTTATTAACCTCACAAAAAAAAGGCTAATTTCCCAAACAATCCTCAAAATGTTACTAATTCCCACCCCTCCTCCATAGCAGCTCTGTGCAGTGTAACTGTTCTGCAGGCAGCTTCCCATTAAATGCTGTTGTGGGACATTCCCAGACCTGGAAATGTACCAATGACAGAATCTGAAGCGCAAACCTGGCTCCCTGCACCAGGCGGGATTTGAGTGTTTTGTGCGTGTCACTTAGGGTTTGTCAATAGTACAGATGCCATGAACAGGACTCTAGGCTCTGCTTGAAAGATCCTGGCACAGGGGCTGGTGGAGGAGAAAAGACTGTTGATTCTGACCTGCACTCTGGAAAGGAGCTAATAAGTGAAGGCGGCATTTTTAGCCTCTCCCTTGCCTCAGTGTCCCCTGGGCTGGAATTATACATTCCAGAGGGCCAAATGAGGGGGTGAGGCCACTTGGTTAATGAAAACCTGTATTCCAAGTGAGGTTTGAACTCACATCCTCAGCATAGCTCCTCTCAGGACTGCATGCTAATCAATTGTGCCACTGGAGCACCTGTTAACTGCTATTCTCCCTAGGTTGATAAAGGCAAGGAGTGACCCCAAATCATTCTCAGTGGAGTTGAGAGTAGGTAGCGACAAGTGTTGTACTTGGTGGGATGGATTCTTCTTAAGTCTTCCAGGCACCATTTGACCCTTTTGTTCGTCCCTGTGTAATAACAGAGCTGATTAAGACTCACTGTAGAGTCTTGCTGCAGACCAACAGATCTGAAATCACTGATCACCAGGTCTGAGCATTAGTTCTGCTTTGGGACAGTGTCTCTCATCCAACAAACTACCCAGTCTGCGCTAGCAGTGAGGCTCCCTCATTAACAGCTGAAATCAGGGAGAGCTGTGTGAAGTGCAGGGCCCCAGGGGTGCCTGAACAGGGGTGAAAAACACCCTAGGACTTTTAAATATGGGAGGGCTCTGCCTTGCCACTTTGTAATGACCGTAAGGGCGAGTGAGGGGGGAGGGAGTGGAGAGCAGTGAGCAGGAGGTAGGGTCTTGGAGGGAAGAGGACGCACAGGAGTGGGACCTTGAGGAGAAAGGGTGGTGCAGGGGGATGGCCTCGAGTGGAAGGGATGGAGCTACTGTTCAGGCTTTGGTGGCCACTACTTTTATGGAGCCTGTTCCACTCCTGGTGGGACCACAAGACGTTCCAGAGCAGAGAGGGTGGCCAGCAGAGTGGTGACAGGGTGGAACGGCAAGTGGCTGGCAATGTGTCCAGACAGCAGACGGAGAAAGGGGCTTTCCCCCCAGGAAGTGAGAGGTGAACTCTGGGTTTTCATTGACCCAGGGCAGCAGCTGTGGGTGAGGTGCAGTGGAGGGAGCGGCACATCCACAGAGCTTTTGGTGTCTGGATTTAAGAGCTGGAGGCAAAAGACCACTGCCCAGCGCACTGTGGGTGGGTGTTTTGCTCATAGTGTTGGGTTATGAATCCTGATTGTGGTGTTTTCTCAAGTTAATACAAGGTGATTTTCCTCCTTTTTCTTAAAGTTTCTTTTCTACACTCAGTGCGTGTGAGTGGGGAAAGTATCGCCTCTTAGAGGCACTCAGTGGCCAGGGCTAGTTTCCCCAGGTTACTGGGTTGGGGCTTAAGCAGATTGTGTGTTGTATTGTTGAAGAGGAGCCCCAAGCACCCAGACAGGGAATAGTAATTTCAACCTTCAGAGTAAGAGCCAGAGGTGCTGCCAGCTGAGCTAGCCAGGCCGCCTAAACATATTAACCCCTTTCACCATGACAGCAAACACCGGATACTTCTGTGCTTCTCAGCAGCTGGGGAAAATCCTCTTGGAGGAAATCCTCCCCTCCTCTTGCCCCACCCTCAATTGCTCTGTGGCTTTTAAGCCTTCCCTTGGAGCTGTCAGCACCAGCTGCCTCTGCTTCAGATGCCCGGAGGAGGAGAGGTGTGCTGGGATCCAGCCTGGGACTCTTCCTCCCTCCTGCCTATCCATGACTATTAAACCTGGGCAAGAGGAAGAGGGTGGCAACTGGGCTGTCGACGTGCTCTCTTTCATGTAAATCAGTGTGACTCCTGGCCTATCCCTGCAGAAAGGTGTACCGCATCTGTGTCTGGTGCGAGCTCAGATCAGAGGAATTGGAGGCTACCTCCTGCCCTCCACTGGTTCCACTATGGAGAGACATGTCCTCTAAACCGACCTCACTACAAACCTGCACCAGGGAGTGGTCATCATAGAAGAGTTTCCTCTGACAGTTGGGAAAATGGGACCAGCGATCCTCAGGCCGTCTGACACAATTAAAATCCACCCCCTACACCAAACACTGTGTAGTCCAGAGGAAGGGAGCCAGTTCCTTTCACACCTTAACTGGGGACCATAAACACTAATCTAGCAGTAACAAGTGCCACGGAGCACTGCAAATGTGAAGAACAAGACTCCAACCTCATCATTCTTCCCTGGCCAGGAGGGCCAGAAAGACAGGCTCCTCCTCCAATCACCCTCTACCTATCAAGCCACCCTAAAGCTGTTAATGTGCATTTCCTGAATGCACACCATGTCCAAGTCCAGCTTCTCCAAGTCACTGAACATCCAACAATCTCCTCCTGGGCCCTCCAATCCCTGCCACGTTCCACATGGACACTTTTACAGATGCCCCTTCCCCAGTACTGCCCTCGCTCAGCTGTGGAGAGGAGCTTTTGTCCCCAGTCCCTGCCCCCTCTGGCACCATCTCCAAGGGCCACCCTGCCTCACTCTCTTCCCACCATATTGGGTCAACCAATACGTCGCATGGGAAATACAGCTCCCGTCTCTGATTTTAAAAGGTCAGGTGGGCCAACTGGGGCAGAAGTCCATGCTCCATTGTCTTGTTGGGGATCTCAAAATCAGGGATTCACCTCAGGTAAAGGTGCTACTGCACTCCCAGAAAACAAGCCACCACTGCACAAAGAAAGACAAAATGGCTGTTAAAGCTGAGGATTGAACCAGAGACCTTTAGATTTTCATGCTAATGCTTGCCTACTGAGCTCCTTTGGCACCTGCATGATGCTGTTTTGGCCTGTTGCTTCTCTATCTGGGATGTTTTTGTCAGCCATGGCCATGGCACACAAAAAGGATGTCATTGTGAGTGGCCCATGAAGACAAGACATGCTTTTGCCTGCCTTGCTCAGCTTGACTTGCTTCCTCACACCATTCCTGAAGGGAAGTGGGGCTTCTACCTCCCCTCCCCGATTTTCACATCACAGAGGAGCACAAACAGGAAAACAAATGGCTGCTCCATACTTCTCCCATGAGAGGAACCAGATTACCTTAGCTGTGGTGAGTAAGAAGTGGCTGTTGGCTGACAGGGCCTGTCCTCAAGGAGCTGGAACAGCAGCTGACACCTCCCCCTTGGCTCCACGCTGTGGTAAATGCCCATTGCCTGGCTGCGTGGGTGAATGCTGCTCTGGGCTCTGGAGAAAGTCTCTATTGGTCTGTCAACCCCCCATCTTCACTGAGCCAGTCTGGTAAGGTCTCAAGTGCCCCCTCCGGCCTGGCAGCTGAGAGTCTGTGCAGACAACAACCCCCCTGCCAGCCCCACAGGCAGCAGCAGCACCAGCCCCCCCAGCACCACAGGGGCACTCAATGCACTTCCTGTGGGGAAATGGCTCCTTAGTGTCCAGCTGCTAGAGTGAGAGCCAGGAGAGAGCAGTGTCTGGCTCACCTTAGGGGAGAGAAGAGACCTGATGAGAGCTGATCTTCAGTTTCCCCTGCAATGCTGGTCAGTTGTATTGCCACTGTAATAGTCAGTGCTTCCCTTCAGGGCTGGCCCTAGAGGGGTGCAGGACCTGGGACAAATCCCCCCCTTTCTGCCCTTCCCCACTCCACCCCTTCCCCCAAGTCCCACCCCTTCCTGCCCTGCATCTTCCTGCTCCATTCCTCTCCCTCCTTTTCCTGCACCCCACTGAACAACTGACCACTGGCAGGGGGAGGTGCTGAAGGGGAAGAGCAGGAGCCAGGGCTGGTGCAACCATTTAGGCGGACTAGGTGGTTGGCTAGGGCCCCGAGATTTGAGGGCGCCAAAAAGTGCCTCCAAATTTTTTTTAAATGGTTGAGCAGCCACTGCTGCTGGGACACAGAGGGAGTCTGAGCTGCTGGCAGCAGCGGGCAGCCCAGGGTGTCCCCTGGGTCAGGGCGCCTCTTGGGCAGCGGAGCGCTCAGGGTGTTCCCTGGGTCAGCGCGCCTCCGCGGCAGCCAGCAGTCCAGGGTGTCCCCTGGGTCAGGGCGCCTCCACGGCAGCCCGCAGTCCAGGGTGTCCCCTGGATCAGGGCGCTGCCGCGGCAGCCCGCAGTCCAGGGTGTCCCCTGGGTCAGGGCACTGCCGCAGCAGCCGGCAGCCAAGGGGGTCCCCTGGGTCAGTGCATTGCCGCGGCAGCCGGCAGCCCAGGGGCGAGTGTCCCCTGGCCCAGGGAAACCCTGGGCTGCCGGCTGCCGCAGAGGTGCACTGACCCTGGGTCAGGATGCCGCCACGGCAGCCGGCAGTCCAGGGTGTAACCTGGGTCAGGGCTCCGCCGTGGCAGCCGGCAGCCCAGGGTGTCCGGAGGGGGCGGCAGGCAGCTCCCGTGGAGCTGCCGCAGTCGTGCCTGCGGACAGTTGGCTGCTCGTGCGGCTCCAGTGGACCTCCCACAGATACCACTGCGGCAGCTCCACCGGAGCAGCGGAGCACCGGACCCTCCGCAGGCATCACTGCGGCAGCTCCACTGGAGATGCTGGACCAGCTCCACCGGACCCTCCGCAGGCACCACTGCGGCAGCTCCACCAGAGCCGCTGGACCAGCGCACGGGGTGGCGAAATTGCCGTCCGCCTCGGGCACTCAAAACCCTAGCGCTGGTCCTGGCAGGAGCTTGTCCACAAGGCCCGAAGCAGGGGCAGAGCTGGCTGCCAGTGGGTGCTGAGCAACTTTATTTCCCCCCCCTGTTGGTTCTGCAGCCTCATAGCACCCATGCATTCACTAACTCGGCTCCTTTCATGCTCTAAAGAGAGGAGCAGAACCAGGGCTATGGCTGATCTATGGGGCACCAGGTGAGTGGCAGAGACTTCAGCTGCTGAGAGTTTGCCTGACACCTCAGGGACACAGGGTGAGGTGGTGTCCCAGGGATCTCTGTGAAAGGAGCAGAACAGGATTTACTTGGGGTGGGGAGAGAATTGAGCGCATCAGTTTGTATAAAGGTATTGCCTGGGTGAGAGGTTGTGAGCAGGATTCAAACCTACAGAGGGGAATACTATTGGATTTATCAATTCTAACACCTTAATCACTCAGCCATGAGTATAATAAGGCTTTGATACCACAGAATAAATAATCATGATGAACTGGGCAATAATCACAATGCCCAGGCTTGAAGATTTCCCACAGGAAACCTGGCTCCCAAAGCACTGGGGGGGATTTGAGGTTTGTTCTCTTTGCTTAGCCATGTACAGTTGCACAGAGAGTGCGTTTAAAAGTCTCCCCTCCCACAGAACAGGAATGGGAAATGATTCTCAACTTGAAGCCTGATGTGAATGCAAATGTCTGGACCAAGGGGACAGGGACTGGTCTCTGCTAGAGAAACAACTGTCAAATTTTAGCAAATTAGGACAAGTCAGCAAATAAGAATAACCTCGGGGATCAAGTATCAGAGGGGTAGCCGTGTTAGTCTGGATCTGTAAAAGCAGCAAAGAGTCCTGTGGCACCTTATAGACTAACAAACGTTTTGGAGCATGAGCTTTTGTGGGTGATTACCCACTTCGTTAGATGCATTCACCCACGAAAGCTCATGCTCCAAAACGTCCCTCAGGTATCAGTAACTGCTACAGGTTGCAAATTCCTACATGTAGCAGTTTCTGGCACTACACCTGTGCAGCTCTGCTCCCTGACTCTTCATGGGATCCTGCTCTCTCCTTAGGTCCACCCCACTCTGGCCCAGACAGTTGCAGATCACACAGAAGATGGGACTCCCTCATTTGATTGTGTGAAAGTAGAATGAATTACATTGTGAAAATAGGAAGGATTAAAGAAATGCTGTCTGTACCTTTAAGCAAAACTTTTGGAATGCTGCAATCCAGGTATCAGGAATACAGACAGTAACATAGAACAATTGGACCTTTTAAGGGTAATTGGTGAAGTATTAGCCTTAGATCGATAAGAGTTAGTAAGGAAGTAGGATATGCATGCTGTGCCCCAGGTGAATTTTACTGTTTTGCTTTCTTTATCCTTTTGTCTAATTCTCGCTCTTTTATCTGTATAAATAAGACTGTTTGGGTCTTGCATGGCCACTCACATTATCTGGGTGTTATTGGCGGAGCGCTGCGCTAATCAAACAGAGTGGTCTGACAAATTGTGAGTCCTGATTCTAACTTTGACAATTTGGAGGTTCCACCAAGATGGCAACCGTCTTCAATGGGGCTTTGTGATTCCTGACCGTTTTTGTAGGATGACCGTGGCAGCCAGCACCTGGGCATTTGGCCCGAGCGGTCCTCCACTAGAGCGGAAAGGCGCACAGCCACAGTGAGGTCTACGCCATCGAACCTGTTGGTTCCCACTCTGTTCTGGTAGGGATCCCGGGATCTGACATCAGGAATCTGGTCAGGTAATTATTTCTGTGTTTTGTCTGAACTGAGGACTGTCCTGTTTATATGTCTATCCGTCCTTTTGTGGAGTGTTTGAGTCTGGTTGCCATCTCCGTCCGGGGATAGACCGACCAAGGGGTTCCTGTCCCCGTGGTCTGAGTGAGTGGAATCTGCACAATCACAGCTGCACCGCACTTTGGGTAAAACCCCTGGTGTAAAAGCAAGTGCGATTGAGGCAGTAGCCTGTGGGCTCCTTTTGTGTGTTGCACTGGCCATCGCTCTGAGGAACCCGAATTTCCTTCTTGTGTGATTGGTGTGTGAAGTCCTCCTGTACTGGTAACCAGAAGTCTAAGTCGGGACCGTTCCCTGAATGAACGCCGGCTCATTTTATGTATTTTGGATGGGTCTGGACTCCTGTAGAAAGGGTCCAGACTCCCGTAAATTTCTGGAAAAATGGTCTAGGCTAACTCCGGGGAATCCCAAAACTCAGTGGCCACTATTAAAATCTTGGAACAAAGACTGAGTGGACGTCTTAAAGGACAAATTCGGCCAACCTAAAACTAAATTGGCTAAAGGAGAGGTTAATTGTTTCATGCAGTGGTGGCAAGAGGCAAATCATAGGTGGACAAACTCAAAACTCGCCTCTCTCAAATATTCAAATAATAAGTTAAAACCTTTATTAAAAGCCTCCTCTCCCACCACCAGACCGAGCGCTCCCCTTTACCCCGTTCTCTAAACCCCAGATCGATCCAACCCCCTTCATACTCCCATCTCATTGTAAAAAGGACAAAAAGCCCCTTGTTCTGTTCCCCTTTGTTGTCTGCGTCAAAAACTGATTCTTCAGTGTTCCACTACCAATTCAGCAAGGAGGGTGGGCTCCTCAACTAGCCCCCACCCTTCCTGGTCCCTTTCCTTGAACATTTCTTTCAAAATTATGAAATGACCACAGTATCACTCACAAACGGTTCATTGGGGAAAAAAAAGCAGGATCGGGCCCAGACAAGCAGGCAAGCAACAGATAAATGTTGGAGAAAAACTTAGTTTTTGCTTTTAGTTTGGGTGCAGCAAAATCAACTTCGCATTTGATCTTGCTACACAGTCAATAAGTTCAGACGGCGTGAGCCCAACAGAGACAGAAGGCCCCATGGACAGTTCTTCGACGACACCCCAATAGAGATTTTAAAAGGTTTTTTACCTTCATTGTGGCGCTATGGGGTTCGAAGGGGAACGATTCGTAGCAGCTGCCTGTGGGTCCATGGGCATAGGTTTGAGTTGCCTCCTGGTTTATTATTTATGCTTTTAATTGCTTAATTTTAGTTATCAAGTACACATTTTTTCCTTTTTTCCAACTTTTTTATTGTCCAGTTTTGCTACAACTGGGGTATATTCACCTGCCACCCTTTCCGGTTAACCAGGGTGGAGAGAGGAATGCTAAACCCCTCTTCAATTTTTAGACTTACTGCGGCTGAGAGTGGGCACGTCTTTAATCATGCAATTCTTAACATATAACATCAACAATACCAAGCAAAGCAAACATAAAAATAACAAGGGTAAAACAAACAGATGGTGTAAATTCCGCAGGGCTCCCCCCTTTTCAATTGCTCACCAAATTGTGATAAATTTCTGTTATCAATTTATCCCTTGTGTTAGGTGATCAGGCTGACACTGCAGGACCTTGGGGGAAGATAAAGAAAACACCCTATATAACTGAATTTTAAAGCTTTATTAATAAAATAATAAAACAACAATGGAGTGTTGGGAATGCTCCCACATTACTTAGGAAAAACATTAATGCTTCAAGCCTTATGCCATTTTTATACTTACACATGTTCAGACTGGCCACATCTGTGTATAACGTTCAGAGAAGGGAGAGAGGTGGACGGGAGATTATTCTGTATACAGCTTGTCCAGAATTTTCAACATGCTTTTGCTTTTGGGAGGGCTGTTTTTTTACACTCTGGCATCTCCTGCGGCGTTTCTTTCAGAGATTCCAGTCCAGGTCTACTGCCTGTGGCTTCTTTGGTGTTACCAAGCCACACCGGCTCTGGGGTCACAAAGGCATTCTATTGGATTTTACTGGACAGTTAAGCTTTGCAAATGTAATCTTAGTTCTGTAACTTGTATTGCCTTTGGTTTGCCTTTGTTTATATTGTTTTTTTACAGCCAGCTGGGGCCAAAAGCAGTTTTTCTTTGTACTTAGCATAATCTGCGTTGATTTTTGACCTTGAACGCAGTGCAACTTTCTCTTTATCTCTGGGCCAAGCTGAATTTCAAATTAACCTGTTTCTTTTTTTAATAGACCAATTGCTCACACTGTCAGAAGCTTTTTGGTGATTAAAAGCTCCTTTTAGATGTATGATCTTATCTAGATTGAAGGTACCTTTTAGTGGGCATTGTTTAGATGGATTTTCATGCATGTAAAGATTCCAATTTTTTAAATACCTGCAGGTTGTTGGACCATAATGTACGTACATGAAATAAGATGGGGTACCCTTAGGGGGTGAGCTGGAATGCTTAGACTGTCCCCTACCCATTTTCCAATTACACACACACAGGGGGATGCCCTGTCCACGCTAGCAGCACATAAACTAAGGATTTTTCCCTACAGGGTACTCACACAGGAGAGGCTAACGACGATGGCGACGACCCTCCTACATTTTCCTTCAGCAAAGAGCGTCGGCTAGTCTCAGGGAGGCGGTGCCGCTTACTCTGATTGCATCCAGTGAAATGATTAGATTATCAGTAGCCCACATGGAAAGGAAAGGGGAAGGGAAGATGGGTACACACACTCCTAGACCAAGTAGCTTTCTTATCGGACGATGCCAGGCCGAGTCAGCCCACCATGGGTCGGATCTCCTAAAGATCCACTAGTTACCGGGCTTGCGTTAGAGTAGTCCTGCTTTACAGGGTACTCTGGGCGTCTTCTGGTAACAGTTACTTACACTAGTGTATACACACACACACCAAGGCCTTATTTTTAAATACCACAACGCATCTGTACCTTATGTTCGGACCCAATACCATGAGGCGGTATAAGAACCCCTTTTGAGGTGGTAAAAACCCCTTAGCACCGGTGCATACCTAATGCATTTTACTATGCATTACCTTGTTGGCCAACCCAGCAGTTTTTCAGTACTGCTATAAACTTACCTTATTGGGGCCTTTTCCCAATAGCACTTTGTATCTCAGTAGGCATTGCCATCCCGGACGAGCCCCCAAATTGTCAGAGAAAAACTCAGTTCTTGCTTTTTGTTTGGGTACAGCAAAATCAAATACTTTATTTTAACTTCAGCAATTGCAATAGAGGGGGGGAGTGCCCTAGGACACTGGGTTACCCCAGTCCCAGACAGGTCTCTTAACAGGTAAACAATTACAGCAAGCATTTATACCTGTTCGAGACTGGGATAACCCAGTGTCCTAGGGCACTCCCTCCCTCAGTGCAAGGTTGTGATAACTTCTCATACAGTTTTTTTCCTACTCGACTTACACTATTCTCGCTTTTACAAGTTTCATTTCATTAGGATTACTGTTAGCCTAACTTTTGCTAACAGACTGACATGCATTAAGATTCCCTACAAATCCTTGTCAATTCTTTCCCTACTTCCACATAAACAAACTGAAAAACAGGTTGAAAGCCCTAAGGGAATAGTGTCAGGAGTAAGAAAAGCAGCAAGTGCAGGCATGAACCCCTGGAACAATACTTAAAATGGTGAAATAAAGGTGTCATTTTGGGACATAAACAAGTGATTTAAGAAAGGAGTGAAAAGTTAACTCTACAGAGACTGAAGAGAATTAAGCAGTTAAACTTTGTGGAA
Organism: Gopherus evgoodei; assembly: GCF_007399415.2. Classification (NCBI taxonomy): domain Eukaryota; kingdom Metazoa; phylum Chordata; order Testudines; family Testudinidae; genus Gopherus; species Gopherus evgoodei. The sequence goes on along the minus strand of NW_022059893.1, from coordinate 11,129 downwards.
AATGTTAAAAAGAACCATGTTAAAGAGAAAGAATTCTTGGTTTCTTTGCAGCCATTTTGAAGGGAAAATGGGCTCTTTTTCCAGAAGAATGCCTGTAAATAATCCATATATATATACAGCTATGTAAAAACAATGTGTAAAGCAGTGTAAAGAAATGATAAGGAAAAGAAAATGTGTATGTATCTATTTATATGTGAAAATATGTAACATTCTAGGAATCTAAACCAACACATCTGGTTTGTAAAACTCCTGCTTTCTAGGTGTGAGATAAATTGATTTTGTTTTTAATGCCACTAAAAATTCATTTGACTCTTTAATTCAAAGTTGCAAAACTGACAGACCTTTTTGCAAGACCCAGGTAATTAGTGCTGTTTGGCTTTGGGATTTAGCATTTAACCCTTAAGGGGTAACTTGATTCTTTACAAAAATTAAAATGTTTTTAAATAAAGACCAAGTCATGGCTGCAATAGGGCAGTCAAAATCAGGAGAATAGGGAGAGATTCTGAAGTCTTTTTGTCTGTTTGTTTTTTTTTAAAACAATAGCCGATAAAAGTTGTAATGAAAGAATAAGAAATTAACAGTGACCCTCTGAAGCAACAGCAGAGATGAGGTGCACAAAACAAAAAGAAGCAATGTTAAAAACACTGAGCCTTAAAATGGCTCTGTGTAATCAGACTGTCATTTTTATAAGGGTACATGAAAACTCTGTAAGAACAAAAGAAACAGTTACACCTTATGTAAAAATTAATATGGCTAATGTTTTTAAAAAGTTATAGTATAGAAAGAATGTGCATTTTCCCTAGGCCATGTGCTGTGTATATTGTAGAAAGGGGTAAAAAAAACCGCAAATGAAACGTGCTGTCATGGTATAATTCCCCACTCTGAACCTTAGAATCCAAAAGATGGGGTACCAGCATGAATTCCTCTAAGCTCAATTACCAGCTTAGAATCTGTAGCGCTGCCACCAACCAGGAATTCCAGTGCCTGGTACACTCTGGTCCCCATAAAACCTTGCCCGGGGACCCCCAAGACCCAGACCCTCTGGATCTTAACACAAAGAAAGTAAACCCTTTCCCTCACCGTTGCCTCTCCCAGGCTTCCCCTCCCTGGGTTACCCTGGAAGATCACTGTGTGATTCAAACTCCTTGAATCACAAAATAGAGAGGACAATTCACCTTCCTCCCTCCTTCTCTCTCCCCGTCCCAGACTCTTCCTGAAAGAAAGTAATCCTGGCACAGAGAGAAATCAGCCTCTCTCTCCCTCTTCCCTCCTTTCTCCCCACCAATTCCTGGTGAATCCAGACCCAGTCTCCTGGGGTCTCACCCGAATAAAAAAACAATTAGGTTCTTCAACAAGAAAAGCTTTTAATTAAAGAAAGAAAAAACAGTAAAAATTATCTTTGTAAATTTAAAAAAAATGGAATAGGTACAGGGTCTTTCAGCTATAGACACTGGGAACACCCTCCCAGCCTAAGTATACAAGTACAAATTAAAATCTTTTCAGCAAAATACCAATTTGAACTCCTTTCAGCCAAATACACATTTGAACTTCTTCCAACCAAATATATATTTGCAAATAAAGAAAACAAACATAAGCCTAACTCGCTTTATCTACCTAGTACTCACTAGTCTGAACTTATAAGAGCCTGTATTGGAGAGATTGGAGAGAAATCTGGTTGCACGTCTGATCCCTCTGAGCCCCCAGAGTGAACAACAACCAAAACTAACAGTACACACAAAAACTTCCCTCCTTCAAGATTTGAAAGTATCCTGTCCTCTGATTGGTCCTCTGGCCAGGTGACAGCCAGGCTTACTGAACCTGTTAACCCTTTACCATCAAAGAGATATAAAGTACTTCTGTGCTATTAACTTTTCTTATCTGTTTATGACACGTGCTGCTGAATTAAAATCCTTTTAGGGCTCCAAAAAGAGCCACAATAGGCTGTGTTTTCTTTTTCAGATCCCTGTGTGTTAAGACAGAGTCTCTGAGCTCTGCTGATGGCTTTGAATCCAAAAGCCAAGCCTATGTTGATGCAAATTACCTAACTGATAAAGAAAGGTGAGAACTGCCAGCATAAAAGAAGCTGCAAATAAAGAACATACCTGGTCAGCAAACAAATTGCCTACATAAAAGGCATGGTATAACAAGATACCTTTAATAGATTTGATGCTAATGTTATTGTTACTATTAAACATTAAAATAACTTTAGTGTTGGTAAGTACCCCTGTAACAGTTTATAGTGTGTATGATTTTTGGAAAAATCCTTTAAAGTAATATGGTAATGATGCTTCTCAGCTGTTACCTGTGAATAAACTTAAAGCTTAACACAGCAGGAAAAACATTAAAAACTTGGTCTGCTATATAAAAGGAAAAACTTGAGGTACAGCACCTCATGAATTTAATAACCAAACAGTGGAATAATTTCCGCATAACCCTTAAAAAGTAGAACCCATTAAAACCTGGCCTGCCTATAGAAGAAAAAACACAAGAAAATATAGGGGTAATTCCTCTGTTTTGCCTGCAATCAGCACGGGTATTTGTAAAAGAAAGGAATCTTTTAAGTAATAATCAATGCCACCCCAAAAGGGGGAGAAAAATGTTATTTTTGTCTTTCAGATAATCCAAAGTACTGTATAATGGGCTATGTGTATGTGTTAATTCTTGGGGAAAAGTGTTTAAAAAGTATTAGCAACCCACCAGAAGACAAATGTAAATGTAATGTAAGTACTGTGTTTACCAATAATCACATTTACTATTTTCCACAACAACAAAAGAGTCTCAGCTTACTGTAAGCACTGATTTAGCTCAGTTCTCTATCAATCTTGGCATTGAATGGCAAACAGTTACCAATCATCTGTTAAAAGGTAAAAAGGTAACATAGTTCCTAGAAAAAAAATGTGGAAAATTGGACCATTCATATTATACACACAATTGGGCCATGTTAAGAATTGCCACTGAAGAAAAACATAACAGCCAACCATTGGTATAACATATTTTCTGGATGGCCTCCCACAACTAGTGGCATACTAATATTACTACCCCTAATTGTGTTTTTGGTTTTAAATTGTACGTGTTTAATCGAAATGTTTAAACTGTGCTGGTGGATAAAACAAATGTATGCAAAGCTAAAGCCACAGGCCCAAATCACCTCTCAGTATTTTCTATTACGTGGACTAAATAAGAAGTGACACTGGCGATTAATAATCTTAGTGTCAAAAGGGGGATATGTAGGAGCAGGATTTTATAATGTCTCATAAGAATTAAAGTATAATTTGATTTCATCCTGCTAGCCACCTTTTTTAAATAGCAGAAAGAAATGACCCCCTTGGACTTTAAGATTCTGTTTTCCCATATGCATTACAAATTGGGCCCTCTCTAACTCTTTGTTTTACGATTTAGGTAGTAAGAGACAGGATTCTCTATTGTGTCTATGTTAAGTAAATTAGAGAAACATTGAAGGCCTGGGTCTCAATGTAAATTGTCTTGGTTATTAATTGTAAAACTTAGCAAGGTTTACTTTGCAATGCTTTTTTGCTCGATATAAAATACTACTGTTTGTATTCTCAATTTATTTGTGTGAATGAGGAATGTATGCATCAGGAAAAGATAAAGGTGCGAAGGCCATTGTTATAGCCAGAGTCAAGGAAGAAGTAGTAAAGAGACTTAAAGAACATCAGAGAATCACCAGGCACTGCTTACTACCCCGATGGCTGTTAAACTGTCTGGCATCTCAGAGTGGATACATGCTTCGCCGTGTAAAAATGCACCACCCCCAGTGAACCAATCATCACTTCAGGACCACGCAGTCAATTGTGACTCCAGAAGAAGATGTAGAGGAACAGCCTGCAATACCTTACAATCTACGTTCTCATAAGGGTTGTCAGAAGCAGACGACAACCTAAAGCAAGGCCCAAGAAGAAGTAGTAGTGAGCCTAGCACCTGCTGCCTGGTGGACATAAAACTGTGACTGTGGTTTCCTCAGTTGAGGTTGTCAGAACCAGAAGGGCCCTGCCTCCAACATGCACCTCTGGTGGTGCCTGTTCCTCAATTGCTGGTGTCTTAAGGTCTGGGGAGTCCACAACAATGACAATTCTTTTATCTAAATGCTGGGTCTGCAGCAACATCCCAGCCCACTCTCAAATTGGTGTTCCTGTCCTGGCTATCCCACTCAATTCCCCAGACCTCACTGGAGGACCTTGTCCGTTTAACACAATATGGAACAGTAACGACACCTGGGAAGAGGCTATTGGCAGTTCCTTTATCCCGCTTGGGGGAGTAATACACCAGGCAAAAAGGCTCCTGAGGTTACAACCAGTAGTTAAAATAACGGCAAATAAAACCGGAGAAAGTTTAAGATCCCTGGCCAAAGAAACGAGGTGATCCGACAGGTGGCCCTCCAAAACCGTCAGGCATTAGACATAGTGCTGGCGGCCAAAGGAGGAACCTGTGCTCTCACTGGAAAACAATGTTGTCTGTTTATACCTGATGATAGCAATGAGGTAATAGATCGTGCTAGCCACTTAGAACAAATCACATATCTTCCCCAAGTAGAGACGAGTTCTTTATGGAAGTGGCTAAGTAACCTGTTCAATTTCTCTGACATAGGAAACTGGTTGTTTCAGGGAGCCCTAACTATCCTGTTTGGAATCTTAGTGATTTTTGTATGCTTTCAGTTAATCTCCTCTTGTATCCAGAATTGTGTCACCCAGGTGACTGCCCCAAAACAGAGTGCTAATATGATGATTTTGAATATCGCTGATGAACAAAGAGATAAGGAACGGTTAATTTGTGGAACCCAGTAATTGTTGGTTATGGCATGCGCTTGACCGAAAGGACGGATTGTGAAAGTAGAAGGAATTACATTGTGAAAATAGAAAGGATTAAAGAAATGCTGTCTGTACCTTTAAGAAAAATTGTTGGAATGCTGCAATCCAGGTGTCAGGAATACAGACATTAACATAGAACAATTGGACCGTTTAAGGGCAATTGGTGAAGTATTTGCCTTAGATGGATAAGAGTTAGTAAGGAAGTAGGATATGCATGCTATGCCCCAGGTGAATTTTACTGTTTTGCTTTCTTTGTCCCTTTGTCTAATTCCCGCTCTTTTATCTGTATAAATAAGATAGCTTGTGTCTTGCATGGTGCTCACATTATTTGGATGTTATTAGCAGAGAGCAATGCTAATAAAACAGAGTGGTCTGACAAACTGAGGCCTTGGCTACACTGGCACTTTACAGCGCTGCAACTTTCACGCTCAGGGGTATGAAAAAACATCCATCTGAGCGCTGCAAGATACAGCGCTGTAAAGCCTCAGTGTAATCAGTGCCGCAGCGCTGGGAGCGCGGCTACCAGTGCTGCAAACTACACCCGTAGAGGATGTGGTTTACGTGCAGCACTCGGAGAGCTCTCTCCCAGCCCTGGCGCTCTGACCACACTCACACTTCAAAGCTCTGCAGCGGCAGCGCTTTGAAATTTCAAGTGTAGCCATACCCTGTGAGTCCTGAGTCTAACTTTGACAGGAGCGGACGTTCAAGCGGGGGCAGGGCGCTGCCTCCCCTCCCCAGCTCTGTGAGGGGACTGGGCAGCGGTCGTTCCTGAAGGGGTGGGGCATTGGGTTCCCTTCCCAGCTCTGCGAAGGGACGGGGGAGCAGCAGTTCAAGCGGGGGTGGGGCGGTGGGTTCCCTTCCCAGATCTACCAGGGGACTGGGGAGCGGCCATTCTAGGGAGGAGGGGCACTGCCTTCCCTCCCAGGTTCTGTGAGGTGACTGGGGAGCGGTCGTCCCTGCGGTGGCGGGGCGCTGCCTCCCCTGCCCAGCTCTGTGAAGGGACTAGGGAGCCATTCCTGGGGTGGCGCAATGCTGCCTTCCCTCCCAGGTTCTGCGAGGGGACTGGGGAGCGGCCGTTTCGGGGGGGGGCGGGGCACTGGCTTCCCTCCCCAGGTGTGCGAGGGGACTGGGGAGTGGCCGTTCCTGCATAGGCGGGGTGCTGGGTTCCCTCCCAAGCTCGGAGAGGGGCCTGGGGTGCTGATGTTTCTGCGGGGGTAAAGCGCTGCCTTCCCTCCCCGGCTCTGCGAGGAGATTGGGGAACGGCCATTCCTGTGGGGGCGGGGCACTGGGTTCCCACCCCAGCTCTGCGATGGGACTGTGGAGTGGCCGTTCCTGCGGAGCCAGGGTGCTGCCCACCCTACCCAGCTCTGTGAAGGGATTAGGGAGCGGCCATTCCTGGGGTGGCGCGGTGCTGCCTTCTCTCCCAGGTTCTACGAGGGGACTGGGGAGCCGCCTTTCCAGCGGGGGCGGGGCCCTGGGTCCTTCTCCCAGCTCTGCAAGGGGACTGTGGAGCGGCCGTTTCAGGGGGGACAAGGCGCTGACTTCCCTCCCCAGCTGTGCGAGTGGACTGGGGAATGGCTGTTCCTGCGTGGGCAGGGCGCTGGGTTCCCTCTCCAGCTCTGCCAGGGGCTGGGGATCGGCCGTTCCTGCAGGGGCGGCGCGTTGCCTTCCCTCCCATGCAAGAGGACTGGGGAGCGGCCATTCCTGCGGGGGTGGGGCACTGCCTCCCCTTCAAAGTTCTGCGAGTGGACTGGGAAGTGATCGTTCCTGCAGGGGAGGGGCGCTGAGTTCCCTCCCCAGCTCTGCCAGGGGACTGGGGAGCAGGCTTTCTTCCTGGGGTGGGAAGTTGGATTCCCTTCCCAGCTCTGTGATGGGACTGGGGAGAGGCTGTTCCTGCAGGGGAGGGGCGCAGCCTTCCATCCCCAACTCTGCGAGGGGACTGGCCAGCTCTCGTTCCCCTGGGGGTGGGGCACTGGGTTCACCTCCCAGCTCTGTGAGAGTGTCATAAACAGATTGTTAAGGGTTAATGTCTCTTCTACCTGTAAAGGGTTACAAGCAGGGAACTGGCCACCTGATCAGAAGACAAGATACATTTATATTTGTGTGGAGGGAAGTTTTTGTGTGTGTTCTTTGTTTGTTGTGTATTCTTATCTCGGAGGGTCTGAGAGGGACCAGACATTACTACAGGCTCTCTAAGTTTCTTTTCATACAGTAAGTAAAACAGATGGTTTAGGCTTTTTGATTGTTTTACTCTACTTGCAATTGTGGATTTGCTGGTTAACTTTTATATGTGTAGTTGCTGGGAATATTTTGATTTGTATTGGTACTGGGGGGAAAGTCTCTTTCTGGTGTCTGTAAGCTATAGGACCCTGTAAGATTTACATCTTGAAGTTACAGAGATAATTATTTACTTTTTTCTTTTTTTTATTAAAAGATTTCTTTTTAGAGAACCTGATTGATTTTTCTTTCTTTCTTGTTTTCCTTGTTTTATCCCAGGGAATTGGAATAACTCACCAGGACGGGTGGGGGAGACAAGAGGAGGGAGAGATAAAATCTCTCTCTGTTTTCCTTCAATCTGTTTGCCTCTTTGCGTAAGGGAAGGGAGATGCTTCTCTGTATGGTAATTTAAGAGGTTGGTTCAGTATCTCAAGGTAGCCCAGGGAGGGAAGTTCTGGGAGGGAGAAAGGTGGAGGAATGGTTTATTTCTCCTTGTTTTAAGAACCCAAGGGATCTGGGTTCTTGGGATCCCCAGGGAAGGTTGGGGAGGTCAGAGTGCCCCAAAACACTATATTTTGGGGTGGTGGCAGCTTATCAGATCTAAGCTGGTAATTAAGCTTAGGGAAATTCATGCTAGTATCTCATTTTCTGGACTCTAAGGTTGAAATTTAAGAAAGAATGCTAGGACAGAGAGACTGGGCAGCTGTCGTTCCTGCATGTGTGGGGCACTAGGTTCCCTTCCCAGCTCTGCGATGGGACTGGGGAGCGACCTTTCCATCGGGGGTAGAGCGCTGCCTTCCCTCCCCAGCTCTGCGAGGGGACTGAGGTACTTCAGTTCCTATGGGGGCGGGGTGCTGCCTTCCCTCCCCAGCTCTACCAGGGTATTGCGGGGCTGTCGTTCCTGCAAGGACGGGGCACTGGGTTCCATCCCAGCTCTGTGAGGGAACTGGGAAGAGGTCGTTCCTGCGGGGGAAGGTCGCTGGGATCCCTCTCCAGCTCTGCGAGGGGAATGGGGAGCATCCGTTCTGTGGGGGCAGTGCACTGCCTTCCCTACCCAGCTCTCCCACGGGACTGGGGAGCGTCCGTTCCTGCGGGGGCAGGGCACTGCCTTCCTTCCCCAGCTCTGCGAGGGAAATGGGGAGCAGCCATTCCTGCGTGGGGGGGGGTGCTGCCTTCCCTACCTTGCTCTCCCAGGAGACTGGGGTGCTGCTGTTACTGCGGGGGTGGGGCGCTGGTTTCCCATCCCCGCTCTGCGAGGGGACTGGGGAGCGGCCGTTACAGCTGGGGCGGGCCGCTGCCTTCCCTCCCTATCTCTACCAGGGGAATGGTGAGTGGCCGTTCCTGCAGAGGCGGGGCACTGCTTTCCCTCATCAGCTCTGCGACGGGACTGGGGTGCAGCCGTTCCTGCGGGGGCATGGCGCTGGCTACCCTACCCAGCTCTAGCAGGGGACTGGGGAGCGGCCATTCCTGGGTGGTCAGAGTACAGCCTTCCCTCCCCAGCTCTGCCAGGGGACCGGAGAGTGGCTGTTGCTGCAGGGATGGGGCACTGCCTTACCTCCCCAGCTCTGCGTGTGGACTGTAGGGCTGCCATACCAGCGGGGACATGGCGCTTTGTTCCCTCCCTAGCTCTCCGAGGAAACTGGGGAGTGACCGTTCCAGCTATGGTGGGGCGCTGGGTTCCCTCCCCACCTCTGCCAGGGGACTGGAGAGCAGCCGTTCCTGCGGGGACGGAGCACTGCCTTCCCTCCCCACCTCTGCGAGGAGACTGGGGAGCGGCCGTTCCAGCGAAGCAGTGCGCTGCCTTCCCTACCCAGCTCTCCTAGGAGACTGGGGAACGTCCGCTCATGCGGGGCGTGGAGCTGGTTTCCCTTCCCAGCTCTGCGAGGGGACTGCAGAGCGTCTGTTCCTGCGGGGGTGGGGCGCTGTTTTCCTCCCCAGCTCTGCCAGGAGAATGAGGAGAGGCCATTCTTGCAGGGGCGGGGTGCTACCTGCCCTCCCCACCTCTGCGAGGGGACTTTGGGTCCGCTATTCCAGTGGGGGTGGGGCGCTGTTTTCCCTCCCCACCCATGCAAGGGGACTGGGGAGCGGCTGTTCCTGCAGGGGTGGGGAACTGTGTTCTCTCCCCAATTCTGTGAGGGGACTGTGACGCTGCCATTCCAGTGGGGCGGGGCGCTCATTTCCCTCCCCAGCTCTGTGAGGGGACCGGGGAGCGGCCATTCCTGCAGGAGCGGAGCGCTGGGTTCCCACCGAACCTCTGCGAGGGGACTGGGGAATGGCCATTCCTGCCGGGGCGAGGAGCTGGGTTTCCTCCCCAGGTTTGCGAGGGGAGTTGGGAGCGGCCGTTCCTGCTGGGGCGGGGTGCTGAGTTCCCTTCCCAGCTCTGCCATGAGACTGGGGAGTGGCAGTTCCTTCGGGGACAGAGCGCTGCCTTCCCTCCCCACCTCTGCAAGGGGACTGTCGGGCCGTTATTCCAGCGGAGGCGGGGCGCTGCTTTTCCTTCCCAGCTCTGTAAGGGGACTGGGGACCGACCATTCTTGCGGGGGTGGGGCACTGGGTACTGTCCCCAACTCTGCAAAGGGACTGGGGAGTGGTTGTTCCTTCGGGGTTTGGGGCGCTGCCTCCCTTCCCCAGCTCTGTGAGGGGACTGGAGAGCGGCCGTTCCAGAGGGGTGAGGCACTTGGTTCCCTCCCCAGCTCTGCGAGAAGACTGGGGAGCGGCCGTTCCTGCGGGGGCAGGGTGCTGTGTTCCCTCCCCAGCTTGGAGGGGACTGGGGAGCGTCCACCCCTCCGGGGTTGGGGCACTACCTTCCCTCCCCAGCTCTGCCAAGGCACTGGGAAGCAGCCATTTCTGCGGGGGCGTGGCGCTGCCTTCCCTCCCCAGCTCTGTTAGAGGACTGGGGACCGACCATTCCAGCAGGGGCGGGGCGCTGGGTTCCGTCTCCGGCTCTGCGATGGGACTGAGGAGCGGCCGTTCCTGCGGCGATGGGGCTCTGCATTCCCTCCCCAGCTCTTCCAGGGGAGTGGGGACAGTTCATTCCTATGGGGGCTGGGGGCTGCCTTCCCTCCCCGGCTCTGCGATGGGACTGGACAGTGGCTGTTCGAGCTGGGTGGGGCACTGGGTTCCCTCCCCACCTCTGCCAATGGACTGGGCACTGAGTTCCCACGCCATCTTTGCTAGGGGACTGTGGAGCCGCCTCTCCAGCGGAGGGGGCGCTACCTTCCCTCCCCAGCTCTGCAGGGGAATGGGGAGAGACCGTTCCAGCGGGGGCGGGGTGCTGCCTTCTCTCCCGAGCTCTGGGAGGGTACTGGGGTGCGGCCATTGCAGCAGGGGAAGGGCTCTGGGTTCCCTCCCCAGCTCTGCCAAGGGACTGGGGAGCTCCCATTCCAGTGGAGGAGGGGCGCTCGGTTCCCCTCCCATCTCTGCCAGTGGACTGGGGAGTGGTCTTGCCAGCCGGGGTGGGGCGCTGGATTCCCTCCCCAGCTCTGACAGGGGACTGGGGAGCGGCTGGTCCAGGGGGGGCGGGGCGCTCGGTTCCCTCCCCAGATCGGCGAGGGAAATGAGGAGTGGCCGTTCCTGGAGGGTGGGTCGCTACCTTTGCTCCCCAGCTCTGCCAGGGAACTAGAGAGCGGCCGTTCCTCCGGGGGTGGGCACTGGGTTCGCTCCCCAGCTCTGCTGGGAGACTGGGCAGCGGCTGTTCCTACGTGGTCAGGGCATTGGGTTCCCTCCCCGGCTCTGCGAGGGGACTGGGAAGCTGCCGTTCCAGCAGGGGCGGGGCGCTGGGTTCCCTCCCCGGGTCTGCGAGGGTACTGGGGATCGGCAGTTCCTGGGGGAGTGGGTTGCTGCCTTTCCTTCCCAGCTCTGCCAGGGAACTAAGGAGCGGCCATTCCACCGGGGTCGGGGCGCTTCCTTCCTTCCCTAGCTCTGCGAGGGGACTGGGGAGTGGCCGTTCCGGCGGGGGTGGGGCACTGGATTCCCTTCCTGGCTCTGCAAGGGGACTAGGGAACAACCTTTCCTGCAGGAGCAGGGCACTGGGCTCTCTCCGGCTCTGCGTGGGGACTGGGCAGCGGCCGTTCCAGTGGGGGCGGG
>NW_022059892.1:0-46699 GCF_007399415.2 Gopherus evgoodei | reverse complement strand
TGTCTCTGTGTAGTTTCACAGAGCTTGTGTCTGTGTATCTCTCCAGGAGCACCTGGAGGGGGGAAGGGGAAAAGGATTATTTCCCTTTGTTGTGAGACTCAAGGGATTTGGGTCTTGGGGTCCCCAGGGAAGGTTTTTCAGGGGGACCAGAGTGCCCCAAAACACTCTAATTTTTTGGGTGGTGGCAGCAAGTACCAGGTCCAAGCTGGTAACTAAGCTTGGAGGTTTTCATGCTAACCCCCATATTTTGGACGCTAAGGTCCAGATCTGGGAATAAGGTTATGTCAAGTCCATAGACAGTCAAGTAGTGGGATGTGGTGGCCAGGCATTGGACTGGCTGGGTAAGAACGTGCCCACACTGCCAGAGAGGCACATGCCAGCACTTGCCCGTTTTTCAGAGCCATGGACAGGGGGCTGGGAATCCCACTCGAGCTCCATTTAGCAAGATGGGTTTCACAGCTCCGAGAGGAGGGCATTGTATCTGGCCATGTGGCCCACTGGCCTGTGCCGCACCCCGTGCGGGGGTGACTGTCACCCTGGTTAGATTCAGGCAAATCACAGAAGGGCGCTGGCCACGGGATCTTGTGATTGCAGCACACACCTGCCACCTGCAGGCTGAGCTAGTCTGTCATTCTGAGGCCTGTCAGATGTGGAGGTGCTCAGCAGGGCTGGGAATGAGTCACTCCAGGCCTGGATGCCACTTGCACCTGGCAGATGGACCATGGGGCTGGAGCCGGTGATGATCAGTGAGAGATGGAGGGGAGCCAAGAACCATACAGCTTAGGAAAGAGCTGCCTGGAGCTGCTGGTTGGGTCCCGTCCTCCACTGACCTCCAGTGTCCTTGTGCAGGCAGGGCTGGCCCGGCAGTGCTTTGAGAGCTGGGCTTGTGGCACTGTCATGGGGGACGAGCATGCAGGAGCAGTGGGGAAGGTGGAGCTGGGATTGCAGCTCTGTCCCCAGCCATCCCTTCTCCCCTCAGGCAGAGCCAGGCCCTCTGCTGTTCCCCAGGGGGTTGGGCTGCACCCTCAGAGCATGGAGAACCTGTGAGGAAGGAACTGGCTGCTGCAGTAGAACTAGCGCGGTGTCAGCAGCCACCTGGCTAGAAAGAGCAGGGATGCCCAGACGGTGCCTCTAGCAGCCAGAGGGTCCAGCCCAGACTGAGGGACCTGGAGAGGGAGAGGCCATGAATCTGCCAGCACACTGCATGCAAATGCCCGCTCAGCTGGGGTCCAAGCAGCGGTGGGGAGTGGGCAGGGAGCATTGCTGGGAGCAAGACCCAGGTGTGCGGGGCTGGGAGACGCAGCCATGTGTCCTGATCCACATTGGAGGGGATGGTCGCCACCGCTGCGGATCCCCAGGAGTTCGGCCAACACAGGCAGGAGGGATGGATGTATCTAGGTGCTGTCCTGTTTTACTGCTTGTGCTTCCCAGGGCCATTGATGGGGACCAGCCAGGGGACAGGCCTGAGAAACACCTGGGGAGGGTTGGGTCTCTGGACAGCGTGGGGTTATCTGCAGGGAAGAGCCCAGGCAGAGCCAGGAGAATATCAGCACCTGGGTTAATTGGATCAGGGTGGTCATACCCTGCGTGAGCCCCAGGGGGCAGTAGCAGACAGCACATTAGACGTCTGGCTAGGTGCTGCCTTGTGCTATGGCAGTTTAAAGACAGGGCTGTCTGGGGCTGTGTTTGCTGGGGCAGAGCTGGGGGGGAGCCCCTCTCTGTACAGCTGGGATGAGCACCGTGTTATGGGCGGGAGCGTGTTCAGAGACGGTGGGATGGGTCCAGCAAGCTGCCATGCTGGCCCCTTTGGGCTCACCTGGGGTTTTCGGGCAGGTCGGAACTGCGCGGTGGTGCTGTGGGGCCAGATCTTCAAACAAAGTCAAGCTGGAAATGGGAGGGAACTGGGTTATCCTTCTCCCATGATCTTCGGGGAGACGCTGGGTTAGGATGTCAGGCTGGGCCAGGGATGTTCTGATTCTCCATTTCGGACCCATGGATGTGTAACTAGGTTGGTATTTAGTTTGAGTTTGGCCCTGGGGTGGGTGTTGATTTCAGCAACATCACCAATATTCCCTTGTGCGCCCAGGGCCCTCTCCTGTTGTGTTGCTGCAGTGTTCAACCCCAGAGGTGGCTGCATTAGAGTGGTGAACAAAGTGATCCTGTATTTGCACACCTGGTGAAGCCAGTGGGTGGAGAAGGACCAAGGGGATGTAAGCAGGCTGATTTTTCATTGACAGAGTTAATGGCTTTATTATCAGCAATGCAGCACAGAGAAGGAGTGAGTGGAACTCATTTTGCACCGGTAGTGAGGGAGCGAATGCCTCCAGACCCACAAAGCACCACTCTGGTACCAGCTCCTGGCTGGTCTCTCAGATCCATCATGCAGATGGAGAAAGAGCCTGTGTGGCTGCCTCTGACAGAGATGGAGGTGGGGGAGGAACCTCCAAGGGCTGGACCTAGGGCCAGATCATGCTAGGCTCTCCCCTTCTTACTGGGAAGGGGTTCTGCGGGTCACACTGGGTCGTGGCAAATCTGGGGCAGCCTAGTGCCCAGTTGCATTGCTGCACGGAGGGATGGAATGCAGCTCACCTGGCCAGTGTCAGCAAAGCGCCACTTCCCTAGTGTAGCCGGGCCCTGTGTCTGGGACAGGTGCTGGCTGGTGAGCTGCACTGGTTGGGCTGAGCCTTCCCTCTCTCGATGCCATTCACAGCCCTCTCCAGTGTCGCTGGCGTGTCCTACCCGGTGATAGCCTGTCAGCTCAGCACCTGCCATGAGAGTGACAGTAGGTTTCCAGATGCCTTAGAGCTGAGCCGGTTACCAAAGGGAGGCTTGCACAGAAGAGTGATGCAGCTGGCACTGGCATTGCCTTGCCTGTCACCTCTGGGGGGCATTTCCTCTCTGCCCCCTCTCTTTGGATCCAGGCGCAGCCTCCTCGCTAGGCAGGTGGGGTCCCACTTCCACTTATTGCCCTGCCATTCACACTGCTGCCCCCAGACAGCCTGGATTCAGAGGCTCGAAGACCTAATGGACTGGAGACAACTGACAGCTCCCGCTACGGCACACTCCCGTATGTCACGGGGGCTTGGAGAGGACTTGGAGAGGTTCCATCAGCCGGCAACTATGATAGTTGTGGTGGGTCATGAATGGCCTAGTGCTGGGAGCCAGAGCTGGTCAGCGTCATGCCTTGCAGAGCAGACGCGAGTCCCGCTATGCATCTCAGTCTGAGGGCAGCTGCCCCTCTGACTGAGCTGTCATAGTGGGTCAGGGGCTGCAGCTTTCAAGGGTTAGCCTGGCTGGGCTAGGTATCTTGGGCTGGGTAGAGGTGTCACCCCTCCTGCATCTGGGCTGGATCAGCATCTCCTCCTACCCTGGGGGGCATGTCAATTGCTCCTCTCAACCGTTTATCATGCTTAGTGCAAATAAACGGAGCCAGGTATAGATTCACAGAGTACCCAGGAGGTGAGACTCACCAACCCTCCATGGCCCTAAGTCCCTGTGTTCTTGGTGAGGCCTCTGGGATAGGCTGGAGCCTGCCTCCTTCCCACAGTGAGGACAGAACATATGGGGATCAGGGAGATCCTTTAAGGACTAGAATCCTCTCCCAGCCACGTGTGGCCAGAGAGCTGCACTCTGCCTGTCACCGGGGTCACCTTTAATGCTCAACATTAGTTCTAATTAGGGAGGCCCCTGTCCTGTTTTTTAAGATATGTCTCTTATTTGGTGTGTCATGTCCCATTACCGTGGTCCAATTAATGCTGCTAAGAAGTATTTGACCAGATGCAGAGTGTTCCAAAAGAACTGGTCCTGCGCTGGGGCACAGAGCTGGGATCTGGGGTAATGAACACAGAGCCCTAACGTTAGCTCTGCCCATTTAGTTTCCATCCACGTGACCTTTGTGACCTGGAGATGTAGATGGTCACTAGTCCTACTCATTGTTAATATCGGCATGGGCTCTCGCTCCCCATGTGCTGCTTTTTCTTTAGGGTCTAATAGACAATGATACGCCATGTAGGATTTGAGAGAAATGGAGCTGAAATCCTTGAGACAGAACTTTGTTATCTAGGAAATCCTACAGGCTCTGAATAGCCCTTTCAATGAGCACACATGAAATCTCAATAGAACCTAACCGTGGTCTCCAGGGCTCTTCCACAGGTGCTCACAGCCCATAGAACCTGACCATGTTCCCCGGAGCTCTTCCATAGGGGCTCATAGCCCGTAGAACCTGACCGCTGTCTCCAGAGCTCTTCCATAGGAGCTCACAGCCCATAGAACCTGACTGTGTTCCCTGGGGCTCTTCCATAGAAGCTCACATCTCATAGAACCCGACTGTGTTCCCCGGGGCTCTTCCATAGGGGCTCATAGCCCGTAAAACCCAACTGTGTTCCCCGGGGCTCTTCCATAGAAGCTCACATCTCATAGAACCCGACTGTGTTCCCCGGGGCTCTTCCATAGGGGCTCATAGCCCGTAAAACCCAACTGTGTTCCCCGGGGCTCTTCCATAGAAGCTCACATCTCATAGAACCCGACTGTGTTCCCCGGGGCTCTTCCATAGGGGCTCATAGCCCGTAAAACCCGACTGTGTTCCCTGGGGCTCTTCCATAGAAGCTCACATCTCATAGAACCCGACTGTGTTCCCCGGGGCTCTTCCATAGGGGCTCATAGCCCGTAAAACCCGACTGTGTTCCCCAGGGCTCTTCCGTAGGAACTCACATCTCATAGAACTCGACTGTGTTCCCCAGGGCTCTTCCATAGTGGCTCATAGCCCGTAGAACCTGACTGTGTTCGCTGGGGCTCTTCCATAGGAGCTCTCAGCCCATAGAACCCGACTGTGTTCCACGGGGCTCTTCCATAGGAGCTCACAGCTCATAGAACCTGACTGTGTTCCCCGGGGCTCTTCCATCGGAGCTCTCAACCCATGGAACCTGACCATGTTCTCCGGGGTCTTCCATAGGAGCTCACAGCTCATAGAACCTGACTGTGTTCCCCGGGGCTCTTCCATCGGAGCTCTCAACCCATGGAACCTGACCATGTTCTCCGGGGTCTTCCATAGGAGCTCACATTTCATAGAACCTGACTCTGTTCCCCGGGACTCTTCCATAGGAGCTCACAGCCCATAGAACCCGACCATGGTCCCTGGGGCTCTTCCACAGGAGCTCACAGCCAGCGCTTAGCTGTTCAGATTCCAGGCACCCTCTCCTTTTTCCTGGATGCTCAACTGTGCTTTCCTCTTTGTTAGTTTCTGTTTTTAACCTGTCAAGGGATTTGTCTGGGGATTGTGCTGCAGTGAAATGACCATTTCCTAGGGGATGGAGGAGGGTAGCTGTGTGGTTAAGGCTTTGGACTAAGATTTGAGAGGTCTGGGTCTAATTCCCAGTTTAGCCATAGACTCTGTGTACGTGACCTTATGCAAGGCACTTAATTCATCCTGTGCCTCTGTGTGGAACAGAGAGTTCCCTCCTCATGGGGGGCGGGAGGAGAAGCTGTTAAGCAGGTGCTCGGTATGAGGATGAGGAGCTGGATAGTTGCCTAGGTAGAGTTGCCTGGTGTCCATTGCGGTGGTGCTGCAGGTAACTCACATGTTGCATGGACAGAACTAGCTTCAGGCTCTCCCTGCCAGCTGTTGTCTCACACAAAGTGAGAAGGCTCCTGCTGTCAGACAGAGCTGCTGTGGACCAGGTTCAGATTATGCCATTCACCCTCCTCCATGTGTGACCTGCGTTTCCTATGTCATCTCATGTCTCGCTGCAGCATTGCCAAGCTGTGACCTTCCTTCTCTGCCCACCTGGCCAGAACTCTCCCCTAATGCCGCAGCTACCACATGCCCCTTCTGGCCTGGATGCCTGCAGTTCCCCTACACTCCCCCGTCCATTTCGAATGCTGCTTCTAAGGTCATCTGCCTGGGTCATCGCCCAGGCCACGGCACCCCTCCCTTGGCCACCCCTCTTCCAACACAGACATCTACCCTCACCCTGGCAAATCCTTCCCCCCTCCACCCTGCACAGCTTAGTCCTGACTTCTCACTACCTACTATCATATCACAAGCTCAGAGAGACCCTGCCCTCCTTAGCCTGATTCCCCACAGTCCCCTCCACCCTCCATTCCCTGAGCAGATCCATAAAGCCAGCAGCTCATCCTGCTTTGAATTCCCCAGGCGCCCCGCTCTGCAATGATGCAGATAGGAAACTGAAAGCTGGTGCTTGTTAGACTGGTGGAGAGCTGCCCTCACATTGCTGTCTGGCCACAGATAGAGTGCAGAGCTGGTGTGTGCTGTTACTGCCACTACGTCCCTTCTTAGCCCACAAAGTCCTCGGGGCAGCGATTCGCATTCATTCATCTGTGCAGCACCTGGTGCTCTGGTCTTGACTGAGCCTCTAGGTACTGTTGTAACATAAGTGATAAATAACCATTATCTCAGTGTGTCCACAACACTCCCCTTCCTGGAGAAGAGACCACCCTGCCCTCTGCCCCTGTGACCCAAGGACCTCTTGGTGCCAGCTGGCAGAGGGGGACATAGGGGGACAAGGTTGCCCTGAGTTCACCAAAAGAAAGACATGTAAGGTGTCTGCTTACAGCCTATCACACACATCAATCATTACGAGACCTACGTGCAGAAAATATGTGAGGAGTTCTGGGTATATGCTGAAAATTATATGCTCTCAGCATTATTGTTAAAAGCCGGTCAGTCATGCTTGGAGACAAACTCCTCCAGACAGGAGGTGGGAGACCCTATCGCCCTGGGGCATTGTGTATGTCACACCAGAAGTCTCTTAGTGAAGTGAGGCAAATGCTAATGAAGAGCTGGCAGAGATTTCAGAAGCAAAGGAGCAGGAAGAGGTAGACAGTGGGGGATGGGGGCCTGTTTTCAGGAGAAGATCAGAGTTCTGCTCTGGTGTTTCTGGGCATGCAGAGAGACACTCTGGTGACGCGAAGCTGCCAGCAGGGTCGATCTGATGAAGGGGGTCCCAGCCATGCTGGATGAAAAGGCCTGGAGGTAAACTTGGCTGCAGGAGACAACCTGGCTTGTGGGTTAAGTTGAGGCTCTAGAAAGTTTTATGTGTAATCTTGTGTTTCCAGTCCTCATACCTACTGCCACTGGAGTCTCTGATAATAAACTCATTCTCGTTTTCACTGTGGCTGTAGCTAAGTGCAGTGTGTTAAGCGGAGTGGTGATCCTGAGTTCAGACCACTTTGCTGGTGTGCACTGTTCCTTGGGGAGCAGACTCGGAGGGTTCTGTGATTGTTCTGGATTGGGGCTGAGCCCTCCAGAGGGATGCTCAGAGGACTCAAGGCTGGTATATGCCTATCGCTGACCTGTACAGACAGGGTGAGGCTGGGGCAGGCCTGGGAGGCCGGGCTTGTCCTGTCAGAGGCTGGTGGAGTCACAAGGCTGATCCACAGCAGGCACAGACAAGACTCTCACGCTAAGAGCAAGTGGTCGTGAAGGGTCTGGGTACTGCTGGGGAGCGTCACAGTGGCATAGTGGGCCGGATCTATACTCAGTTTGCAGGTTAGCTAAGGGTCACGCTCCAGGCACTTATATACAGTTAACGTAGATACCCGGAGGCTCAAGGTAGAGAAAAGGCTGTGGTTTGTTGTTCTCGGTGTGTTTCTTTTGAGAAGGGAATTAAGCAGCAGGAAAGGCAGGGTCATGCTGGAGGCACCAGGAAGCAGCAAGAAGAGTCGCTCACTCCCAGACACAGCACAGACACACCTGTACAGTGCACAGACTCCCAGAGCTGCTCTGCGTGGAGCCCTGGCCAGCTCCCACAGGCTGCTCTCTGCAGCTCCACACTCCCCAGGCTCTCCAGCTAGGAGCTAAGGTGAGTCTTTCTGTACAGAGCAGCCTGCCTGCTCCTTTGAGTCTCTCCCTGAGCTGAGCCCTTTATATGGATCAGGCCTCTACTGGGAAGCAGCCAGAGGTGAAAGTAAGCCGGTCCGGGCTTAGAGCTCCCCATGGCTGTGGGCAGCCCAGAGCCCTTTGAATCCCGGCCACAGCTGGGATTTAAAGGGCTCAAAGCTCCCCGCGGCTGCGGGCAGTCCAGAGCCCTTTGAATCCCAGCCGCGGCTCCAGCGGCCGGGTAGGGGCTGGGATTTAAAGGGCTCAGAGCTCCCCATGGCTGCGGGCAGCCCAGAGCCCTTTGAATCCCAGCCGCGGCTCCAGCGGCCGGGTAGGGGCTGGGATTTAAAGGGCTCAAAGCTCCCCGCGGCTGCGGGCAGTCCAGAGCCCTTTGAATCCCCGCTGCGGCTCTGGCGGCTGAGCTGGGGTCAGGATTTAAAGGGCTCAGGGCTCCCCTCAGGGGCAGGAGCTCTTGACCCTTTAAATCCCTGCCCAAGTCCTGCAAAGCTCAGGGTTCCCCCCGGCAGCCAGAGCCCCGGGCCCTTTAATTTGCCCCTGAGCCCCGGGGGACTCCCAGCCGCCTCTTCAACTGGGAGCCCCTGGTTGATTTAAAGGCCCTGGGTCTCCCCAGGGCCTTTAAATCTTGAGGTTACTTTCACCCCTGGAAGCAGCTAATCAGTCTAGGTGGCGGCTGGGCCTTGTCTCTCCTTAAAGATCCTGTCAGCTTGTGACAGGGCCTAGGGCCTGACCCTCGCAGCCTGTCTCTAGGGGACGTTGTGAGGCTGCACCTTGCTCTTAGGGCTTCTTGTCCCTCACTAATCCCCGATTGTTGTACTAATATTGATCTCAAAGGCCAGAAGAGTGAAAGAGGTTTTAAACCCCATCGCTGTCCAGCATTAAACAGCACAACCTAGCTTCAGCGGGCGTTGGGCATACCCAGGAGCATGCATGCATTCACATTGGACCCTTATTGATTAAACACATGAAAGAACAAGAAATCAAACCCAGAGTTTCCATTGAAACTGTGGTTGAGTGATTATGCAAAACGAACGTAGTCAGATCTGCCACAGTCTCTCTCCTTCTGGGGTCAAAATATCAGTCTCCTATTTTCAGAACAATCTTTCTTCAATAAAAAGAGAGAGGTTAATTTTACTCGAAGGCTGGATGTGAGGGGAACTCATGTGGCCTGTTCTAACAGACAGACCCAAGGTGGAGGAGAAACGGGATAGAAAAGATAGATGAAATGCAGCTTTTGCTGATATTTTTGGAACACTGGATTGCTGGTTAGTTACAAGTGGGTGGCTTGGCTGGCAAGTTGACCATGACACCTACTGCTTGGAGCCTGGTTAGTTACAATCTGGTCAGGGCTGTCTTCGGGTTGGATCCTTGCTCCTTAGGCAAGGCAAGTTTGGATGAATGCAGTAGAGTTGACTTCAGATTCAAAGAAAAGCCAAGAGAGTGAGCTAGGATAGGAGAGACACTGTGAGGCAGAAAATAACCCAAGAAGGGAAGGGAATACAGTGCAGGAACTTACATGCCTTTGCGGTGCTGGTAATTAGCTATCCCCTCTTGCGGGCTGAGGGCTGGATGTCAGGATAATGGGATGACTTTCAGCATTCACAGGTGGAAACAAGCAGGGCCAGCCAGCCTTCCCCCAAGGAAGAGCCTTAGCTGAGTTGCAGAGCTGCAGGCAGGGGAGGAGCTGGGGGAAGATTATTCTTTTTTTTCAAAGTCTCTTTTTAAGAGCCCCCGAAAGGAGTACAAGTTGGTGATATGTTTTATCCTCATTATTTTGTCCACCAACGAAATCCATTTCTGTAAGGCCAGGCTTTGCATGATAAACTTTGCTCCCACATTTGCTTGTTCACCAAGTCCGATCCCCCGACAGTCCTTGATTTGCACCGAGCACTGGTTTGTTTGTGTTCTGTTGCACTATTCATTGTTATAAACACTTGGACCTATTTCCATGGGTATTATAACATCTTATGAACTCATTGAGCTTAGGGTAACTTTGTAGGTGCAGTAATTGCAGCATCCCCCAGGCAGTCAAGCACTGAGGACTGGGCAGTCAAACAGCCCCAGTGGAGCTAGTCCATTACAAAGCCACCAGCTGGAGCTGGCCAGCAGCCAACCTGCTGCTCACCCTCCAGACTGGAGGAAAGGAATGGGAACACTGCTAGTGGCCGGAGCTGGCAAAGTGCCAAGGCAGTGCTCTGAGACCATGCGGGGGGAGAGTGGTGGCCACAGTGCAAGCGGTCAGCATCTTTAGACCCAGTGCTGAGAGAGAGCTCCTGCTACGGGGTGCAGAGCTCCTGTGCCAGTGCTGAGCAGATCCCCGAGTTGTGCCCCACTGCCTACCCACAGAGAGCTCAAAGTGCTGACCAGGCAGGAGCTGCCCAGAGCAGGGCTGCAGCCAGGGCAGGATCCTGTGTGCCAGTGGCCCAGGCAGGAGACCTCTCAGTGCAAAGGATGCTGTAGAAGACACTAGAAGAGAGGGGAGCTGCTTGGAAAGAGGAATACAAGAGCCATGGTTCTGGAGAAGAACACCATGCATGGGCCTCAACATCAGAACGAGGTGGCACTGGACAAAACTGAAACACATTTAAACTGAGCCAGGCAATAATCTTATATGTACTGCACATTTAGCCTGTGGAACTCCCTGCCACAGGGTGTCAATGAGCCCAAGAATTCAGCAGGGTTCCAGCAAGGAGCACGTATTTGTATGGATAGTGAGAACATGCCCCACTGCACAGAGCAGCCATGTAGGTGTGCAAGGGCTATCAGTCTCCCTGCATAAAACAGCCACTAATAGGGTCTTGAAGGCATTGCCTTTATGACAGGGGTGGGCAAACTATGGCCCACAGGCCAGATCCAGCACGCCAGCTGTTTTAATCCAGCCCTCAAGCTCCCATTGGGGAGTGGGGTCTGGGGCTTGCCCTGCTCTGGTTCTCCAGCCGTGGAGCAGGGGCGTGGGCCGCTCCACGTGGCTCCGAGAAGCAGTGGCATGACCCCGCTCCAGCTCCTACATGTAGGGGCTGCCATGGGGCTCTGTTCTGCATGCTGCCCCCACCCCAAGTGCTGCCCCCACAGCTCCTATTGACTGGGAACTGCAGCCAATGGGAGCTGCAGGGGTGGTGCCTTAGACGCGGCAGCATGCAGAACTGCTTGGCTGTGCTTCTGCATAGGAGCCAGAGAAGGGACATGCCTCTGATTCTGGGAGCCGCTTGAGGTAAGCACTGCCCAGAGCCTGCACCCCTGAGCTCACCCCACACCCCACACCCAGCCCTGATCCCCCTCCTGCCCTCAAAACTCTTCAATTCCAGCCTGGAGCATCCTCCTGAACCCTAAACCCCTCATCCCCAGCCCCACGCCAGAGCCTGCACCCTGTCCCACACAGACCCCCCCTGCCCCAGCCCTGATTCCCCTCCTGCTCTCTGAAGCCCTTGATCCCAGCCCGGAACACCCTCCTACATCCCAAACTCCTCATCCTCAGCCCCACTCCAGAGCCCGCACCCCCAGCCGGAGCCCTGACCCCCCCCAGCCCTCTGATTCTCCCGCCCCAGCCCAGAGTCCCCTCCTACACCCTGGACTCCTCATTTCTGGCCCCATCCCAGAGCCTGCACCCTCAGCCGGATGTGCTGTGGCCCTTGGGCCAAAAAGTTTGCCCATCCATGCCCTATGAGCAGGTTACGCCCTGATCTCCCCCAGGGGTTCCCAGTACTTTCTCCTGAAGCAGCTGATGCCCCTGCTGAAGGCCCAGGTCTGATCCTCTCTGGCAGTCCCTATAGGGAGCTATATCCTGGTGCTCTGTCCAGACCCGGGGCAAGCTCCTGAGTTCCTAACGTCACTGTCTTTCCAGCCCCAAGTCCCCTCTAGAGTCACAGAGCTTGATGACTGCGCTTGGGGCTGTGGATTCGATCACTCTGCTCCCCAAGCACAATCCCAAGAGCTTGGAGCTGCCCATGGGGGGCATTCAGGGCACTGTTGGCTCAGAGTGCCAGGGAGTGTGGCGCCATCCAGTGGCAAACACAACTTGGGCTTAAGATGCTCGGTGCTAAGGCTCTTATCTCCCAGCCCCAGCCCTTGCCCTCCCGAGGAATAAAGGGGTCTCTCTGGGGCTTGGGGGCCAGCTAATTGTGACACTTGGGGGTTACCTGAGGTATCCAAGGGGGATCACTAACCTGCTCAGTGGAGAAAGCCCTGTCTGCGCCCACGGGCAGAAATGGTCCCCAGCCACCAGCTGCTGGCAACACCTTGTTCTTTCCTTCCGCGGCTGGCAGCTGACACTCCACCTTGTTACACTTGAGTGCCCAGTCCCTTGTCCTCCGGACACCCACAGCGTACACTGGTTCTCTGCCTCCATGGAAACAGGATCCAGGGCGCGGGTCTCACCTCGGTTCAATACTCTGGGTAGCACAAGGCACTTAGACAGGGGTCTAGTAAAAGCAAATGGACGTTTATTTAACGGAGCTTGAGACCGATTCAGCTAAAAGCAAGTCCAAGGATTTGGAAACAAGGTTACCACTAAAAGAAACGATGGAATGCAATCCAAGCCAGTGTGTGTTAACGAGAGACGTCCTAATAGGTCCTAATGTGGCGTTCGTCCAGCCCAAAGAGCTGGGCTCCAACTTACACACCCGCCGGCAGTTTCTCCTGTGCAGTGGATAACACCTCATGCCATTTTGGCTGCTCTCGTACAGTTACAGGCTCTTCCGATTGTCTCTCTGCCCAGAACGTTCTCCTGGGTTGGTTGGGTTTTGTAAATGCTGATGTCTTCACCTCGCGGAGCCAGTGAGCCAAGGGCTGTCTGCACGGGGGTCCAGTGCTCTCAGCGAGGATGGTGTTAGCCCCGAGACACCCCCTCACCTCAGGTGGCAGGTTTCACTGCAGCAGTTTTGCAATCTAACAGTCTACATTTTGCATCTCTCGCAAACTGTGTCCTGTACGAACATCTGGCAGTAGCCACGGCCCTCTGCTGGCCTAGCTTTTGGCAGAGACCACACACAACCCCCCTTGGGGAGATATTGAGCAGATGGTTGGACATCAGGGTGACATACCTGCCTGGCTCGGTCTGTGTCATACTGATGCTGTGATGGGGATGGGACTTCTCTAACACTGGACTTGATGGAGGTGGGGGAATGACCTGCTCGCTGATGCACCCCTCCCCCACAGTGGCACTCATCTGTGATGAGACGCACCTTCCTGTGGAGATCTCAGGGCCGTTTCACAGCAGCTTCTTCCAATGGCAGAGTCTGTGTAAATGCACCATTGTTAGCTAGGCACGGCACAGTCAGAGCAGGCGCAGGCTCCTGGCTAGGCACAGGGCACGGCACAGTCAGACCAGGCGCAGGCTCCTGGCTAGGCACAGGGCACGGCACAGTCAGACCAGGCGCAGGCTCCTGGCTAGGCACAGGGCACGGCACAGTCAGACCAGGCGCAGGCTCCTGGCTAGGCACAGGGCACGGCACGGTCAGACCAGGCGCAGGCTCCTGGCTAGGCACAGGGCACGGCACAGTCAGAGCAGGCGCGGGCTCCTGGCTGGGCACAAGGCACGGCACAGTCAGAGCAGGCGCAGGCTCCTGGCTAGGCACAGGGCACGGCGCGGTCAGACCAGGCGCAGGCTCCTGGCTAGGCACAAGGCACGGCACGGTCAGACCAGGCACAGGCTCCTGGCTAGGCACAGGGCACGGCACGGTCAGAGCAGGCGCAGGCTCCTGGCTAGGCACAGGGCACGGCACGGTCAGACCAGGCGCAGGCTCCTGGCTAGGCACAGGGCACGGCGCGGTCAGACCAGGCGCAGGTTCCTGGCTAGGCACAAGGCACGGCACGGTCAGACCAGGCACAGGCTCCTGGCTAGGCACAGGGCACGGCACGGTCAGAGCAGGCGCAGGCTCCTGGCTAGGCACAGGGCACGGCACGGTCAGACCAGGCGCAGGCTCCTGGCTAGGCACAGGGCACGGCGCGATCAGATCAGGCACGGGTTCCTGGCTGGACACAGGGCACGGCGCGGTCAGGCCAGACGCAGGCTCTAGGCTGGACACAGGGCATGGCGCGGTAAGCCCAGGTGCAGGCTCCTGGCTAGGCACAGGGCACGGCGCGGTCAGGCCAGGCGCAGGCTCCAGGCTGGATGCAGGGCATGGCACGGTCGGGCATGGCGCAGTCAGGCCAGGCACAGGCTCCAGTCTGGACGTAGGGCACAGCGCGGTCAGGCCAGGGGCAGGCTCCAGTCTGGACACAGGGCACAGCGCGGTCAGACCAGGCGCAGGCTCCAGGCTGGACACAGGGCACAGCGCGGTCAGACTGGGCGCAGGCTCCAGGTTGGACACAAGGCATGACATGGTCAGGCTGGGCGCAGACTCCAGGCTGGACACAGGGCACAGCGCGGTCAGGCTGGACGCAGACTCCAGGCTGGACACAGGGCACAGCGCGGTCATGCCGGGCACAAGCTCCAGGCTGGACACAGG
Source organism: Gopherus evgoodei (assembly GCF_007399415.2). Classification (NCBI taxonomy): domain Eukaryota; kingdom Metazoa; phylum Chordata; order Testudines; family Testudinidae; genus Gopherus; species Gopherus evgoodei. The sequence goes on along the minus strand of NW_022059892.1, from coordinate 32,398 downwards.
GCATGGCAAAGTCAGACTTGGGGCAGGCGCCTGTCTCAAGTACCTTAGCTTTAATCCACTCCTTGGGGTCTCTGCATGGCTGCTGCGAAGCGTAATTCCCAGCTCAGGGATATCTACATGCTCTAGATTTCTACAAGCTAGGGCACTAAAAATAGCAGTGTGGTGGCACAGGAGCTGCAGTGGGGGAGCTATGTTCCTGTTTGAAACCCTAGGTCCATACTTGGGGGGCAGCCCTTTGTGACACGGCCGTCCAGCCAGCTGCACTGGTGTCAATCGTGTCTAAACTAGGGGCTTGTAGCAGGGGCTAATATCAAGACACTTCTGCCACAGTTTGGGTCCAGTAACTCCCTGCTGTGCTGCGGGACACCCCAGAGAGCAGCACTCTCAGCAGCTGGTCCCAGCTTGCTGCTCCTTTCCACTGTGTTCTGCATGTTTCCAAGGAGAAAGTCCCGACTGCTGCCCCACAGCCTCCTGCAACCCCCACCAGGCTCCATTTGCTTCACCCTCTGGTGCCTCACACATTCCAGTGTCCACATCCCAGTGGGCTCTGGGCCCCCAGCTCCTCTGCATGGAAGGGAGATGCTCCTGGGGGAACAACAGGTCTGTCTGGCCCCTGCTAGCCTGCTGCAGGAGGCTGTGGCAATATGTGGCAGAAGGGGCTTGTTTTTCCCTGGCTGATAGCTGCCCACGGCCTGCTGACCAGGCGCTCACAGCAACTGTCATGTTTTCCCCATAAACGTGCAGTGGTTCATGACATGGAGTGGAAGCGAGGGTGCCTGGGAGCTCTCCAGCCTTGCTGACACCCTCCCTTCTCCTGGCTTTTCCCGCAGGTCACCTTGAGCATCTTCGAGCTGGCCACGGCTGCTGGGATCCCATGCGACATTGACCCAGCCCTGGTGACTGCACTTTCCAACCTGAAGACAGGTAAGAGCCAGGCTGGGAGCTGCCAGGCTGGGTCACAGCAGGGTCCCTCTAGCCCAGTCTCCCAGCGCTGACACCGCCCTGGGTTCTGGCTGCACTCGCACATTCAGTTGTGTTTTAACATGTGATTGTGAATTGTGACAGATGCTTCTGTCCCAGCTCACACACACGTAGGCTAGAGACATTTGTGTCTGGAACAATACTCAGCTTCCACAAAGGAGGGGCTCTGGAGGGGGTTGGCCCTGTCTACACTAGAAAGTGGTAGCGTTTTAACACTCCCAGTCTAGTCAAAGCAGTACATTTCCACCCAGCATGAATGCAGTTATTTCAGTTTAAAGAGGCTTTGTGCCAGTATAGCTATCCCCCCTAAGGCTGGTGCCAGTGTGACTATATCAGTACAATATCACCACCCACACCTGACAGACCCAAAACAGGACACTTTCAAGTGAGGACCAGGTCTTAGTTAGCCAAGTGCTTTGACGATACAAGTGCTAAGGTGACCTTGAGCAAGTCACTGCCCTGCTCTGTGCCTCAGTTTCCCCTCTGTAAAATGGAAATGATGATAGTGACCTTTGCGTTCTCTTCATTAAGGGCTTGTTACACTGCTCTACAGCCAAAATGCTTCTGAAATAAATGTAGTCCAACTTTATTAATTCTGGGTCACTGAGAACGAAAATGATGCTTAAAATTGTTGATTGGCTCTAGTTTTCAAGATATGCTATTGGGTCAGTATATACGACCCTTGACTTGGGAATGGCGAGGATAAGTGAGTTATAAAGGGAAGGGATCTCAATTTAAACCAGAAATGACTAAAATACATCTTTGACTGGATCTATGAATAAATCTATGACTGGGTTTGGACAGTACTTGCTTTTTAGGCAAAACAATGAATGATGCAATCTAAAGCTGGTATTGCGTCATACATGATATGAATTGCATCATGTTATTCCTAGAAGTCATGGATGATGCAATCATAACAAAGCTTACATCACTCTGCTGAACAAATTGCCCTATATCAGCTCTGGAAATCATACAGTGTCGTGCTCTCTTATTTGTCAGTATTTGATTTTGCAAAGGGACACATTTTCTGTTTAGCCAAAGTGAGCAGAGATGCCTCGTACTTGTGTGAACAGTGCAAATAACTTCTGCTATGTTTGTGGTGAAGTGACTTTTGCATCACAAAAGTGCAGTATAACCACTATGGTTAAGAAAGCCTATCACCTTTATTTTGGCTGCAAAATTGGAGATCAGGACAAGAGGTGGGCCCCACACATATGCTGCAACACTTGTGCAACAAATCTTCACCAGTGGTTGAACTGGAAAAGGAAGTCTATGCCTTTTGCAGTGCCAATGATTTGGAGAGAGCCAACAGATCATACCAGCAATTGTTACTTCTGCATGGTGCCTCCAGTTGGGAAAGGTGTGTCAAAGAAGAAAAAGTGGACTGTGCATTGTCCAAACATTCCATCAGCTATACACCCAGTACCCCACGGAGAAGGACTGCCGGTTCCTGATGCACCAGAATCATTCCCACTTGAGTCAGATGAGGAAGAGGAAGAGGATGAAACTTCTGGTCCTGAACCATCAATGTCACAGGACCCACATTTTCTCCCATCCTCCTCTTCTGAACCACACCTCATAACACAAGGTGAACTGAATGACCTTGTCAGGGATTTGGAACTACCCAAGAGTAAGGCAGAGTTGTTGGGCTCCAGACTACAGCAGTGGAATCTCCTGGCAGGTGATGTTAGGGTTTCCATGTTCCGTGACGGTCAAAAAAATATTGTCCCATTCTTCTTCATGGAAGGTGATCTTGTAGCTTGCAACAACATCGATGGTGTGATGGCAGCCCTCAACATCATTCACGATCCAGATGAGTGGAGACTGTTCATTGATTCATCGAAGACGAGTCTTCAAGCTGTTTTGCTGCGTAATGGCAATGTTTTGCCATCAATTCCAGTTGGTCATGCAGTCCATATGAAGGAAACCTATGACAACATGAAACAACTTTTGAGGTGCATAAACTATGACCAACATCAGTGGCAGTTTTGTGGCGATTTGAAGGTTGTTGCTCTCTTGCTTAGTCTGCAGACTGGATACACAAAGTACTGCTGTTTTCTCTGCAAATGGGATAATCGTGCAAGAGATTCCACTACATCAAGAAAGATTGGCCACTCCGACAGTCATTGGAGCCTGGGAGGAAAAATGTTCAGCATCCACCACTTGTTGAATCAAGGAAGATTTTGTTACCACCCTTACACATCAAGCTGGGTCTGATGAAGAACTTTGTCAAGGCCATTGACAAAACGCAAGCAGCTTTCAAGTAGCTCCATGGAAAATTTCCAAGGTTAAGATAAAGGAAGGTGTCTTTGTTGGTCCTCAGATTTGTGAACTTCTTCGAGATGATGCATTTGACCATGCACTGCGTGGCAAGGAAAAGACGGCATGGAAAGCCTACCAGTTAGTGGCAATAAATTTTCTTGGAAACAAAAGGCAGACAACTCCAGGTTGTTGGTGGAAAACCTCCTCAAGGCATACAAAAGCCTTGGTTGCAACATGTCACTAAAGATACATTTTTTTGCACTCTCATCTAGATTTTTTTTCCACCGAACTGCGGAGTAGTGAGCGACGAGCACGGTGAGCGATTTCACCAGGACATTGCAACAATGGAGAAACGCTATCAGGGCAAAGGGAGCCCATCAATGCTTGCAGACTATTGCTGGACAGTGCCAAGAGATGCTCCATTTAATGAATACAAGAGACAAGCCAAGAAGCGCCGAGTAGACACTGAATAGGACTAAACTATGTACATAACAGTTTTTTGCCTTTTGTTTCATAATAAATTTTATTTATATACCCTTTTGCTGCTTTTTAAAGTGTGACATAAACAGGACAGGTGAAATATTATCATGTAAAGCAACCCTAAATACATGAAAAGACCTAGGTTTACAATTTATGATTAAAACTCTACTATCTACACAATATACATAAACATAAAATGTAAAAACTTAAATATCTTAGAAACAGTAGCCAATCAGTTGTGTTAATTGTCATATTTGAATTCAGCACATCAAAATACATAATAAATAGCACATTTGATCTCTGAAGCAGACGACTTCTCAAAAATTGTAGACCAGTGTAGCTGGAGAGTCTTGGAATCCTTGGGGTAGGCGCTGAAATGTGTACTGCTGGTCTCTGATGGTGAAGGCAAACAGGTCCGGTGAACCAGGTTGTAATGGGATGGCAAAGAAACAGTTAGCCAGATCTATAACTGAAAAATACCTGGAGGTGGTTTGCACCTTTTGGATGACCTGTGTCATATCTGCCACGATGGGGGCCATGGGTATACTTCCTTTGTTGATTCTTCTATAATCAATGGTTAGTCTCCAGGATTGCCTGTCTGCCTTCATGACTGGCTAGACAGGGGAGTTAAAAGGGGAGTTAGTTTTTCTAATTACTCTCTGCTCTTCCAGGTCCTGAATAATTTGGATGAGCTGTGTCTCTGCTTCCCTGGGATACCGATATTGCTTCTGTGGGGATACCAGTTCACCTACAATTTTAACACAAGCGTTAATTCTACCACAATCTGTTTTCTTCTGGGTCCAGACCGTGGGGAATTTAGAACGCCACTTCTCCTGCTGTTCTGCTGTGAGCACAGCAAAGAGTTTATCACTTCTGTTCCTGACAAACTTATCACGGCTTGCTGTAGGGAGATAAGGGGGAAGGGTTTCCAGTCTCCATAGAGCGCTTCTGGGGAGATCAATAATAATGTTATTTTTGAACAACCAGTCCGTGCCCAGGATCACGGCATCGGTCATATGTTTTGTCTGAATCAGATTGCCAGCGGTGTGGAATCCTTGTACAGAGAATGGTACCTGCACCCATTCTTGTCCGGTGCTGGGTTTTCCCTAAAAGGAGTGTAATATCATATTTTGCCCTTTTGTTCCTGCTAGAGGAGCGGTTTTAATTAGAGAGACGGAAGCTCCAGTATCAATTAGAGCCATCATAGGAGCTTGAGTTCCCTGCTGGACGTAGATATAGGGTCTTCCTCCTGGATCCCAGGTTAATTCTCCTATAAACCTCCACTGTTGGGCTCCTATGCCAAGTGGGGGTTCCACGTCCAGTGGGCTTCCCTAGGAGTATTCTTGACAATCTAAAGGAGCGCTTGGGGTGGTTACCCCTGATACGCCTCCTCGCTGGCCCTGCAATCTAAGAATCTCTGTTATAATATCAGCCAAAGGGGCCTTATCCCATTTTTGTCTATCTCCTCCCATCTGTAATAATAGCCTCCATGCCATGCAGCGCACATCAGCAACGGGTTTTTCCGGCTGTTTACTGCCTTTGGCTGACTGAGATCTTTGAAGGTCTGGGTACAGCCGACCCCTAGACTGGTTATTCCCCCTTCCCCTGAATCTGACTTTTGAGTGCCCTCTGCGGGATCCTGCAAATCCCTTTGTTCCACTTTCACGTGAATAGGGGACTGTTGGCTCCATTGCCACCACGTACGCCACCCTTTCCTTTTTAATATTGGGCTTTGGTCCGGTGTGGGTAGTTATGTGTTGTACCATCCCTTTTAATTCTCTTACGGTGGCAAGGTGCCCGTCCTGCCAAACGGCAAGCTTGCCTGAATAATAGGGAAGTAGTGAGGCAGCGCAATCCCTGAGAGATGGTACGGAGAAGGGGATTAAATCTAAATCCGTATTAGCGGGTATGGTTACTAAACCAGCCGTAATCTGCATTAGGGCCCACCGGGTGAGATTTTTCAGGATCTTCGTTAGTGTCCTGAGTAGAAGCCACGGCTTGAGCAATAAAATTTCTCCTGCCTATCTGTTCTCCAAAGGTGGCCATTAGGGCCAGCTCACTATCACCAGCGCCAATTCTTATGCGGTCCAGGGCTGCTCGTATTTCTGGTGCCACACATATGCCCATGAGGTGATACATTTCCTGAGTGGTGAGTGCTTCTCTTCCTGCCAACAGGATAGCATTGATACACCCTCGGGAAAAGGTTTCTCTATTTAGTGTTCCCAAATGGTCAGCCATTGCTTTTAAGTCTGAGGCTGATGCTGGAATGGTGGTGACCTGTTGATCCCCCCCACTGTCTATTGGGGTGGTCACAGAGCGCCGTTCTATGGCTGCCACCGGAGCCACAAGACCCTCTTGTGGGTCATGCCAGATATCTCTCTCTCCAATTTCCCGGGGGTCCCAAATATCTATCTCCCAATCCGATTGTATTTTACATGTGGTTGGGTTCCATTCTCCTGATGTGACAGCCGCTATTTGGCGGGTCACAAAACCTAATTTGTGTTTCAACTGCTTAATAATAGAATCGCAGTGGGTATGGCTTCCCGGGGCTTTGCCCTGTTCTAATGTTAATTTCTTAACCATATCTTGTAGGACCTGGTTTTCTTTGATCAAAGCCTGATTTTCTTTCTCTAATTCTGTGAAGGCTGTCATTTGGTCCGTCAGGAATCTTTCTTTACTTTTACTTTCCTGTAACACTTGTTTTATTATTTCCATTTGGTTGTGACAATTTGTTGCCATCACTTTCCAATTTTCTACCCTTTTTTCTAATTGGGATATTTTTTCTTTTAGAAATATTTTCTCCTCTTTACAGGCTGTTAGGTGGAGGTAGCTGTCATTACATGCCTCCCATAGCAGCCAGATTCCTGCGGCATCTCTTTTTGCCGCAGTTAGAGGTTTGCATATGAGGATATATTGGGCCAATCTATCCTCTAGGTCCGAAATGGTGCAGATATCTGCAAGGACTTGTTCAATCCAAGGACTGTGCCTATATCTTTGAAGGATTTGTTTAAAAGGAGTTATCTCTTTAATAAAAGGTGACTCCATTTAACTACTTTTGACTCCATTCCTCCCTCTGAGACTGTTTTCCCTTGCCTTTTCTTAAACACTTTTAATTTTGTTTAGCGAGCAGCACTGGCTGGTCCCTGGGACCCTCTTGCTGCCCCTGATTTTTCTTTCTTTTCCTGCTACCTATCCAGAGGCCAGCAGGTTTGTTAACAATTTTATGAGTTCTTTATTTTCCTACTACCTATCCGGAGGCCAGCAGGTATGGTTAACCAAGAATAGAACCGTGCTCTGTAGAGCCGGTTGTGTGCACACAGATTGGTTTACAATAAGTGAGGCAAAAATATCAATAATCCCCCTTTCGCTATTCTCCATCAAAATGTTATACCAATTATATTAGACCAATAAAAACTAGCAGGATCTTATTAAAGGGGACAAGACATTTGTCACATTTATTGTAAATACTATAATAAAACAAAAGATAGCAGTAAACAATGTTTTTTGGCTATTTATTCCTATGACTACTTATTTCTTATACCTATATATGTGTGTGTGTGTGTGTGTGTGTGTGTGTGTGTGTGTGTGTGTGTGTGTGTGTGTGTGTGTGTGTGTGTGTGTGTGTGTATAAAAAAAAACCCTCTCACCCCTATGGGTGGTATGTGTCTTCCTCAAACTCGGGTCCTCTACCAGAGGCCTGGGAGTTTGAGGGTTCTGCGCAGTATTTTAGCTGTTCCTAGCACTGCGCTCTTCTGGACAGAGAGCTCTGATGTTGTTCCTGGGATCTGTTGGAGCCACTCACCCAGCTTAGGAGTCACAGCCCCGAGTGCTCCTACCACCACTGGGACCACTTTGGCCTTCACTTTCCACATCCTCTCTAGTTCCTCTTTCAGGCCCTGGTACTTTTCTCATATTCCTTCTTCCTGATGTTGCTGTCACTTGGCACTGCTATATCTATCACCATCGCTGTCTTCTGGTCCTTATCTATTACCATGATATCTGGTTGATTGGCCAGTACCTGCTTGTCCGTCTGGATCTGGAAGTCCCACAGAATCTTAGCCCTGCTATTCTCCACAACCGTCTGTGGAATCTCCCATCTGGTCTTGGGAGGATCTAGCCCATACGCTGTGCTGATGTTCCTGTACACAATGCCAACCACTTGGTTGTGCCGTTCAGTGTATGCTATTCTTGCCTGCATCTTACATCCTGCCACTATGTGTTGGACTGTCTCTGAGGCCTTTCTGCACAGTCTGAACCTTGGGTCCTCTCTAGTGTGGTAGACCTCTGCTTCAATGGATCTGGTGCTCAGTGCCTGTTCTGGTGCTGCTATGATCAGTGCCTCAGTGCTGTCTTTTACTCCAGCCCTTTCCAGCCACTAGTAGGATTTCCCAATGTCAGCCACCTCAGCTATCTGTCGATGGTACATCCCATGCAGGATCTTGTCTTGCCATGGCACTTCTTCTGCTTGGTCTTCCTCCCATGTCTGCTGCTGCCTCAGGCATTCTCTCAGCAGCTCATCTTTGAGGGCCATCTTACTGATGTACTCCTGGATGCTTCGGGTTTCGTCCAGGACAGTGGCTTTGACGCTCACCAAGCCCTGCCCGCCTTCTTTCCGGCTGGTATACAGTCTCTGGGTGTTGGACTTGGGGTGGAAACCTCTGTGCATTGTGAGGAGCTTCCGGGTCTTTACATTGGCAGCCTCCATGTCCTCCTTTGGCCAGCTCACTATACCGGCAGGGTATCTGATAACCGGCAGGGGGTATCTGTTAATGGCGTGGATCTTGTTTTTCCCACTGCGCTGGCTCTTCAGGACCTGTCTTATCCTTTGATGATATTTGGATGTTGCTGTCTTCCTTGCCTCCTCATCGTGGTTTCCATGTGACTGTGGGACGCCAAGGTACTTGTAGCTGGTCTGTATGTCTGCTATGTGGCCCGCTGGGAGCTCCACCCCATCAGTTTTGACTACCTTCCCTCTCTTCACTACCATCCAGCCACACTTCTCCAGTCCGAATGACATCCCAATATCCTCACTGTAAATCCGCGTCAGGTGGATTAGCGAGTCGATGTCTCATTCATTCTTAGCATACAGCTTGATGTCATTCATGTAGAGGAGGTGGCTGATGGTAGTTCCACTCCTAAACCCATACCCATATCCAGTCCGTGTAATTATCTGGCTGAGGGGGTTTAAGCCTATGCAGAACAGCAGTGGAGACAGTGCATCACCTTGGTATATGCTGCACTTGATGGCCACTTGTGCAAGCTGCCTTGAGTTGATTTCCAGTGTTGTCTTCCATAGTCCCATTGAGTTCTTGAGGAAGGTCCTTAGTATCCTATTGACTTTGTATAGCGGCAGACATTCACAGATCCACGTGTGCGGCATTGAGTCGTAGGCTTTCCTGTAGTCAATCCAGGCTGTGCTCAGATTGGTCTGTCTAGACCTTGAGTGACTGCTCTATCTATGAGCAACTGGTGTTTTGAGCCTCTGGTGTTGTTCCCAATACCCTTCTGAGCTGTGCTCATATACTGGCCCATATGGTCCTGTAGCTTGGGGGCTATGATACCTGATAGGATTTTCCATGTTGTGGGGAGGCAGGTTATTGGATGGTTCTATTCCCTTGCAGGGGTCTCTTTCATGATCAGCACTGTCCTTCCTTGTGTTAGCCAGTTTGGGTGGGAGCCTGCTGCCAGCAGCTGGTTCATCTGTGCTGCTAGGCGTTCATGCACTGCTGTTAGTTTCTTTAGCCAGTAGGTGTGGATCATGTCTGGTCCAGCTCTTCATGTTCTTGTCCCGCTGCTGGATGTCTTCTACTGTGATGGTAACTGGTTTCTGTTCTGGGAGATTGCTGTGCTCAGGTCCTGTAGTAGCCACTTTGCACTGGTGTTATGAGTCTTCTCTTTCTCCCCTATGTTCTTCCAGTACTGTTATTGCACTGTAACTGTGAGTACAACGCCTTAGATGGTTCTTTAGAGAACAGGGCATTTACTTTTTTGGCCTCTGCTTCCCTAGTAGCCAGTGCTGTGAGCCTTTGTTTAGCAGTCTCTAGGGCTTCAGATGGAGTCAGGCCCTTGTATTTTTTCAGTAGCTGAGTCTTATCCTTAATCTCTACACCCTTCTGTAGTTCCACCAGCTGACTAACTTCTCTCCAAGTCGCCTTGGTCTTATCCTCCAACCTCATTTTCCAGGGTGGGTACATACTGTTGTTCTTCTTGATCGTATAGCCAAGCATCTCCAGGATTACAGAGGCTGTAGTGTATACCAGTTCATTGACTTGAGTTATGGTGGTAGTAGGGATTGTCAGGAGGGCTCTATTGGCATCTTCTAACATACTATCTGGTGGTACTTCCCCACTGCACCAATGGGAGGGTGGTGCCCCTCACCCACTCAGGAATCCCAGGCATTTGGGTTTGCACCCCGCCATCACAGCCCCCAGAAGGGCCCATTACGAGCAGAAGGCCTCAGAACTTCCCCCAGCAATCCCGACAGTGACGAATATTTCCTCTGCACCTCCAACTGGGTGGATGCATAGGGGGCTGTATGCCTGGGTGACCCATGCCTAAGAGCTAAAGGGTTGAGACCTCTGTTCCCATGGACCTTTCCCCCTTTCCTGGAGGCAGGCCAGGGCATGGCTGGCGCAAGGTCTCCTGGATCCTTCTCTTCGGGGCCATGCCCCACTTTGCTGTGCATGTGACCTCTCTCCCTGTCCTCCGAATGGCTGTTATTGCCCCCTTGGGAAGAGCTTCGAGATCAGAGGGGGCAAGAAGCTGGACTGGTCCAGACTTTCAAAAGTGCTCAGCTCCTATTGTTCTGAACTGGGAAATGGGGGAAGGGGAGTTCTCCATTGTTCAAATGGCGAGGGAAGTGTTCTCCATTGTTCTGAATGGCGGGGGAGGAGTTCGCCACATGAGTGTGCTGTGAATAGTCAGGTGCCAGCAATGGGAGGGGGAGGGAACATGTGAGGGATCTTCCATCCCAACCGGCCTGTCTCTGGGTGTCAGCGTGGCATGACCCCCTCAGCTCTCAGACACCCTGACCATCTGTGGGCTGCTTTGCTGATCCGCTGGGCAGTCACTTCTCTGCCAGACCCATGCTGCCTCCCCACCTCTCGCTTGGCAATGGCATCACGGGTCCCAACTTCTCTGAAACCCCTTCCCGGTGCCGTCTTCCCACGGTGGGCTGGCTGGGCTGCTGGGGCGAGGAGCTGGGGGTGGGATGAAGAGGATTCTGCGCAGCTGGGCCAGCAGAGTGCTAGACACAGTGCAGCTGCTCTGTCTCTACTTTCTCTCTTCTCCGTGTGGCTGTTGGGATGAGAACTCCAGTTTAAAGCATGCTCACTGATTGCCCAGCAGTCTGCTGGCCCGTGCTGCCAGGGGGACTGGCCATCTGGGGTACCCCCTTGCCCACAGCCCCCCACACCTGGTGCACCCCCATGTCTAGGGAGGCAGCTCTGGGGTCCACTGACCCGTCTTAGCAAACACTCCCTGGAGGAGCTGGGGCAGGTGATTCGTGGCCTGCACCCTGCCCCGGTCACTCCATTGCTGGCTGCTCTGGGGAGGAGCTGGGCACTGCTGGCAGAGGGGTGTGGCTATGTGCTGAGATGCACACTTTGAAGCTCTTCTCTTGCTGAGTTTGGATCTAAATGAGGGCTGGAGGAGGGAGTGACCCACAGCAGATGGCAGCATGTATGATGGGGGGAGGGGCATGTGCGTCTGTCTGTCTGTGTGAAGGTGTCTGGTTTTATGTGATTTGCTAAGTGCTGAGAGATTAAGTAAAACAATAGCCAGCCCCACACTGAGATACCAACTGCTCCCACCTGAGGGTTTGGGAATGGATTGACACCCGCTACCTGCTGGCTGGCGTGGTATCAGCAAGAGGGTCGCTGAAATCTGTGCTAGAGACCGCACTGCCTGGGACTGCCTGCCCTTGGGGCTGCTCTCCTGCATCCCTGCAGGCTTTCCAATCACAAGTTACCTTCCCGGGGCAAACTTGCCCCTGTCAAGTGGGCTTGGCTGTTTGGTGCCTTGTGCCCCGGCTGATATCAGACCCACCCCTGGGCCGGCACCAGCGACGGGGGCTGCTTTCCAGCCTGGGATATTTTTGAGAGTTCAGTGTTTCTCCCTGTCTCAAACTGGGACAAAATGTACAAATCTTGAAAATATTTGCAAACTAAACTCCCATTCACCCAAAAGAATTCCCATTTGGGTGAATGGAAATGTTTTGTTTTGATTTCAATCTTTTTTGTCTAATAAGCCTAAATTTTGGAACAAAATGTCATTTTGAATCAGGAAAGCTCAGATTTTCTGTTTAGAAAATGTCAAATCGAAACATTTTAACAACGTCAAAACTCTTTTCCCATCTCTCTGAGGAGGGAGGTTCATCAGATCCGACCCTGTTTCACCAACGGTTTTGGTTTCAACCAACCAACCAACCATTTTAAATTAAAAAGTTTGACTGCAAAATTCACATGCAGCTCTATCAGCGACCCTGTGGAGTGGGACCCCTGCGCTCCCATTGCCTTGGCAGGACAGAGCTGCTGGTGAAATGGCTGGGCTGAAACCACTGCTGGTGACATGGGGGGGGGAGGGAGAGGACCTGGATGCATTGCAAACAGAAAAGATTCAGTGGAAGAGCTGGTGGGCACATTCTGGCTGACATGAGTTGTGCTGTAAAAGGCCATTCACTTTATGCAGAGCCCTCTTGCCCAGCTTGGCGCCCAGAGTGTGTCAGAGGTGGTGCTGCTTCCTGAGGCCATGAAAACAAGTGTGTGGTGCTTTTCCCTGGCTTTTTCCTCCTGTTAGCCCAGCCAGAGCAGCCCAGCCCAGGGGCGGGAGGCGGGTGGGCAGCATCGTCTCTTCCTCCTTTTGCATCGTCCCCTGAAGGTGATGGGCCTGAACTGGTGTCTATGGCGGGATTTGGCCTGTGGAGCCGTTATTCCTGGTGGGGAGAGAGCCCAGTGCCTCTCACCTCCCTGGCCGGGTTTGCAGGGCTGGTAGGTGGAACCCTCCATTCTCTCTGGCAAGGGAAGCGCGTGTGCCCACAAGGGGACGGAGCCTCCTCCCAAGGTCATTTTCACAGTCGTGCAGTCTGCAGAGCAGAGCCGCGCTCAAAAGCTTCCCGGAGCTTTGAAATCGGCATCTCCATTTCCTCGCCGGCCCTGTCCCGCCTGTCTCACTCGTCCCTTGAATCACTGCTTGCAATCGGGGACGAACAAGGAGAAAGGAGAATTGGGAATGCGACACATATTGTGGCCAGAGGCCTTATGGGGCTGGACGTGGTCCAGAGAGAGGGTCTGGGGATTCCGCAGCCTGCAGTTGTCACACTGGGTGTGCTGCCTCCTAGCTACGTCCATCAGAACCCCAAGGCTTGATTGGCCAAGTGCCCCCAGCTCCAGCAGGGCCAGTGGGAACAGTGGGTGCTTGCACCTTTGGAAATGACACCCTAAGTGAATATATGGATGGGGATGTCGCAGGTTCTAGGCTGGTGCTGAGCTGCTACCTGGACAATATCAGCTCTTCATCCTTGGGCTCTACAAAGGAGGAGGCAATGGTTAGCCCCCTGGGATGGATAGAGAAACTGAGGCACAGGGATTTGCCCAAGGTTGCCAAGCAGACTAGTGACAGAGCTGGGACTAGAAGGCAGGTCTCCTGAGTCCCAGTCCAGTACTCTTTCCATTTAGCCACACCACCTTCCTTAGCAATGGTACTAGCAGGCCATCCTTTGGACCGCTGGACCTGCCTGGCCGCTTTTAACCTGGCTGAGCCTATCGTACTGAGCCTATCGCACCTGCTGCTCCCATGGGTACTCAGCTGATTCTCTGGCTTGGTGGAGCCTTGGCAGGTCAGATGCCCCTCCCCAAGCAGTTCAGCCCTAGGTTTCTGCATGGCCAGAGCATCCAGGACCATCTCTCTGCTGTTTCTAGCAGGGGCGCCAACTGGAGACAAACCTGCCCCACCCTTCCCCACAAGTGCATAACCGCATGAGGAGTTGGAGTGCGAGACAGGCAGCCTGGGTTCCATGCTCAGCTCTGCCACCGATTTAGTGATGGGCCTGATATGGCTCCCACGGAGCCGACAGGGAGCTGGAAGAGTCAGGGATGGAGTTTTGAGCAGGTCCCTTCCCCATCTGAAAATTGGGGCTCTTTACACCCCCCCCAATACCTGTGAAGTGCTGGGGAAAGGCTGAAGGGACATGTTCCACCTGCCTGTTCATCGGAGATTCCCCCCTGCTTGGAGAGAGATGCGTGTACAACAATAGATCCTGGATGAGAACTCCCATGCAGGCTGGAGAGGGAACAAATAATAAGCCAAGGCAACGCTTCCGACCAATGCACCCTCCTTGTTAGGCCAATTCCCCTGCAGAGTCCGCGGAAGATCTCCCCTGCACGCCGAAGGCTCCTCCAGGACTAGGACACATGTCCAGCGAGTCGCACCTGTCTGCAGAATTCCCTTGGGGCCAGAAGTGGCGCCAAGGTTTTTGGCTCCCTAGGCAGGGATCCTTCTGCGCTCTGGGTCTTCAGCGGCAATTCTGTGGTGGGCGGGTCCTTCCACGCACTAGGTCTTTGGCGGCAATTCTGCGGTGGGTTCCAGAGTGAGTGAAGGATCCGCCGCAGAATTGCCATCGAAGACCCAGAGCGCGGAAGGACCCCCCGCCACCGAATTGCTGCCGAGAGTGACAAAATGCCACCCGCCCCAAATCCTAGTGCTCTAGGCGACCGCCTAGGTCACCTAAATGGAAGCGCTGGCCCTGCTTGGGGCTCCATGCAGGTGCAGGGGGCTACAGAATCGGAGCTGCCACCTCCTGAGTAACTGTCACTGCGATGGAGGAAGTAGAATGGGTGCAAAGTCTCTGTGTCAGATCACAAGGCACCTGCTTAGATTGTATTAACAAAATGCCCAGCCTGAGCAAAGGGACTGGTGAAGGGGGAGAGTAGGGGCTGGTTGGAAATAGAACATATGCTCCTGATTGGCTATTTCATGATGGAGAAAAGTGACAGGTCAGTTTATATAGATATGAGCTCTCTGGCGCAGGGAGCAACTCTTGTGTTCTGCGTTTGAGCAGCACCTGGCACCATCTGGGGCCTGGACCATGAGTGGGGCTTCTAGCAGCTACAGTTATACAAATAAATAGTAATAACAGAACTTGCCTGTCACGTTTCTCCATCCTGAAGCAGCAAGTAAGTACATGAAGTACATGTTGACATGTGGATGTTTTCTGCTTGTTCTTTTTTCTTTAGAAATACAAGGTGCTGGTCGATCCTGGATTTGCTAGAGGATCCATTGGAAGTCTCATCGCTGTGGATTGTGAGCTGTGTAAAGGAAGGGGAGGGTGGGTTTAATCTTTAACAAAGACCTCTTTTCTCCTAAATGTTTCTCAGCCATTTGAATTAAATTAATAATAATAACCCGCAACCAAACCCTGATCCAAAGATTTATAAAGAGAATAAAATAATAAAACCTGTCCTCTGAAATACCAGGGTTTTTTCTGATGTGTCTTATCACCTGTCGAGCTTTTCATGAAAAATGAGACCTGAACTTCAACATGGGTGAGGGAGGTTCTGGTCTCCTTGGACAAGAGCAGAACTATTGCTTTGTTGGTGTAGCAGCAAAGGCAGAGTAATGCTTGCTTGTCATGAGTGACTTATTTCTGTTTAATTAAAAAGCAAACATGGAAGTTAGTTGCCAGAATTGTCACGGACACTTTCAGTCTGCACTGTTAAAATGACGGAGTCGGGGGAACAGAAGCAAAGGTTCAAACAGAACTGTTTGTCAGGCTATCCTGCAGGTAGGTAGCATTTGATGTTCTTGGGGCTTGGTTTAAATGTGTAGCTGCTAATGCCTTGCTGTTCCTGGCATGCATCAGGTGTGGCTCAGTTAATGTTACCACTGGAGCCTTATCGTTTGTGGCTCCTGAGTTCCTCTTTTGATCTTTGTTTTGTTTTCCACCCAGCGAGCCTGCTGCAGTGCCGGGCAGTGTATGTGCATAAGGGTAACGGGACAGCTGTGGACAAGAAGGGAGATAAATGAGGCCAGAGCCCCATCTCCAGTGAGTTACCTACTGGGCTGGGGAGGTGAAGCGGAGCACTGAAAGGAGACATTGAAATTAACCACACTGGGGCACCTGTGTAATCCATCCTGCAAAGGAGCTCTGCTCTCGCCTTGGGGACCCTTCATCACTTCTTTTGGTTCTCCCTAATCTGAACTCGTTCACCAGGCACTGGGATTTTCTCAGTGCCTTCTGGCCCTCATTTAATATTCCTGTTAGGCTCAGTGGTGACTGGCTCAGAATGTCCCACTTATCTCCCCGTAACCCCCAGGGCGCCGACCCCTGCGGACGAGGGGCTCTGGCACAACAGCAGCAATGAAACAGAACCTTGGAAAGAGAAGTGAGGGATATTTAAACAGGCGTGAAATAAATGGGAAGAGAAATGTTGTCACTTGGGGGAGGGGTGGGGAGCTGATGGGGGTTGGGGAAGGAGGGTGAGCTGAGCAGCATCTTACTGAGCTGCAAAGATATTACATAGCGACAATGCACTGGGGAGAGCTTGGTTCTTCTTCGAGTGATTGCTCACATCCATTCCAGTTAGGTGTGCGCGCTGCGCGTGCACGTTCGTCAGAAACTTTTTACCCTAGCAACTCCAGCGAGCCGGCAGGTCGCCCCCTGGAGTGGCGCCGCCATGGCGCCCAATATATATCCCTGCCGGCCCGCCCGCTCCTCAGTTCCTTCTTACCGCCGTGTCGGTCGTTGGAACTGTGGAGCGCGGCATAGCTGTCCTCCACGTCCCTAGCTCTCCTAGTTATCTATCGTTTATCTCTAGTACTATTGTAGTTGTTAATTAGATTGTTAAGTAGTAGTTAAGTTAAGTAGTTTGTAAATAGTTCTTCGCCGGGGGCTTAGCCCTTCCCGGCACCCGGCGCCAGGCTCATGCCTGTTTCGCCGGGCTTCAAGCAGTGTGCGGCCTGCAAGAAGCCCATGCCTACCAGCGATCCCCACGAAGCGTGCCTGAAGTGCCTGGGGGAATCGCACAGATCCGACAAGTGCCGCATCTGCAAGGCTTTTAAGCCAAGGACAAAGAAGGAGAGGGATCAAAGACTCCGAACTCTCCTTATGGAGGCGGCACTTGACCCGACGGCTTCGCAGGCCGTGATCTCGGCGCCGGCACCGGATCGCACCGGCACAGAGAAGACTCCCCGGCACCGACCTTCTCCGGCACCGGAGACAGAGCCAAGGCCGTCGAAGTCCGCTACTCCGGCCAGGCAGACCCGGCTAGAGCGCCCGGCCTCGACATCGGCCGCGGCACCGCCGGCACCGTCGACTCCGGGCCCGGCGGGTCCGTCGAGTCCGGTGCCGCCGAGCTCCCCCATGAGATCTGGGGTTGAGATGGTGGTCCCATCCACACCGGAGACCTTTGCCTCGGCTCGGGACCTCATAGCCCTGACTGAGCCCACTCGGCTGCCACCCCCGGTACCTCCGGTGCGGGTCGTGTCCAGAGGCAAGCCCATGATGTCGGCACCGTCTCGGGACTCTCGTTCACGATCCAGGTCCCGACGTCATGGTCGCTCCAGATCCCGCCGCCGCTCGCAGTCCCGGCACCGCTCCCCTCAGCGGTACCGGTCGCACTCGCGGCGCCGGTCGACATCAAGACGATCGCGGTCAGGCTCCAGCCGCCGATACTGGCACCGCGATTCCGGGAGCAGGTCCCGACGTTAACTCGCCGCACCGGTCGACCTCCAGGCACCGAGCTGGTGGCAGGTCCCGGTCCCGGTCGACCTCCCGGCACCAAGCTGGTGGCAGGTCCCGATCCCGGCACCGAAGCGGCGCCCGGTACCGATCCGGATCCTGGCACCATGACAGAACCCGGTCCCGATCCCGATCCCGGCACCGATATGACTCCCGGCACCGGTCCCCGGCACCGAGACGATCCTCCGTGCCGACCCGCGCAGACCCTTACCATCCAGGATCGGCCCCACCATGGCCCTCTAGACAGTCGTCCGTATCCTCACAAACGGACAGCGGGTATGCGCTGGGCACCGACCGGCAGGCGGCGCTGTTCAGTGATCCGCCGCAGCAGGACCAAGGCCCGCAACAATGGGGATTCTGGACACCCTGGGCATACCATCAGGCCCAGGGCCCCCAACAGCTCCCTGCTAGGCCGGCGACTGCGGAGCGTAGGGCTCCTGAAGCCTCGTTGTCTCGCCTCCCTCCCTCCCCGGATGGGGAGGAAGGGTCCAAGCAACAAGACTCCGCTTTGGCTCCTGAGGCAGAGGCGAGGGCTGAGGAAGACCCACAGTTAGACACTCTCTTGCCTGGGGTCTTCTCATCCTCCTCCCCGGATGAAGCGGTGGCTGGTACCTCCTCCAACAGCCCCCCCCCCCGCTGGATCTCAGGGCGCACCAAGACCTCCTCAGGCGATTAGCTCAAAATCTGAGTCTGCAAGCCGAGGAGGTCTCGGAGATAGAGGATCCAATTGTCACCATCCTCTCATCTGACGCTCCCACCAGGGTCGCCCTGCCCTTCATACGAACCATCCAGGCCAACGCCAACACCATCTGGCAGTCTCCGGCCTCCATCCCTCCTACTGCGAAGGGTGTCGAGAGGAAGTACATGGCCCCTTCTAGGGGCTACGAATATCTCCATGTGCACCCGACTCCGTGTTCCCTGGTGGTTCAATCAGTGAACGATAAGGAGCGTCATGGCCAGGAGGCTCCAGCCCCCAAATCCAGAGAAGCCAGGCGGATGGACCTCCTCGGCCGTAAGGTGTACTCAGCTGGGGCGCTGCAGCTCAGGGTCTCCAACCAGCAAGCCCTGCTGAGCAGATACGCCTTCAATTCCTGGGTGGCAGCAGACAAATTTAAGGAGCTGCTGCCACAAGATGCTCGCCAAGAGTTTGCGGCCATCTTGGACGAAGGCAAGAAGGTCGCACGCACGTCCTTGCAAGCCTCTTTGGACGCTGCAGACTCGGCTGCCCGTACCCTCGTGTCGGGAGTAACGATGCGTCGCATCTCCTGGCTGCAGGTTTCCGGCCTTCCACCGGAGCTCCAGCATACTATACAGGACCTTCCTTTCGAAGGCCAGGGCTTGTTCTCTGAAAAGACAGACCCCAGACTCAAGAGTCTGAAAGATAACCGAGTCATTATGCGGTCCCTCGGGATGCACACTCCCGTGACGCAGCGTAGACCCTTCCGGCCACAGCAACAACAACAGCGCAGGCCGTATTCCCAGTTCCGCCAGCGGCAGGACCTTAACAGGCGCCGCGGCAGGAATGGAAGGCGCAGGCATTCGGGGAACCAAGGGGGGCAGAACCAAGGCTCCTCTAAGCCCCCGCCTGGACCTAAGCCTTCATTTTGAAGGTGCGCCCGAGGGCGCAGTAACAGTTTCCCTAATGGATCCTTCCCCCCCGTTTTCCAACCGCCTTTCGTTTTTCTTCCCGGCGTGGTCCCAAATAACATCGGACCGCTGGGTCTTAAGCACGGTGCAGACGGGATACCGCCTGCAGTTTGTTTCATTTCCTCCTTCCCGCCCCCCTTCCTCGTCCCTCTTCAGGGACCCCTCTCACGAGCAATTCCTTCGGCAGGAGGTGCAGACGCTCCTCAGCAAAGGAGCTATAGAGGCGGTTCCGGAAAACGAGAAAGGCAAGGGGTTTTATTCCCGCTACTTTCTGATCCCCAAGGCCAAGGGAGGCCTCAGGCCTATCCTCGACCTGCGAGAGCTCAACAAATACCTGGTGAAGTTGAAGTTCCGCATGGTATCCCTGGGGACCATTATCCCATCCCTGGATCCGGGAGACTGGTACGCTGCCCTCGACATGCAGGACGCGTATTTTCACATTGCCATTTGGCCACGCCACAGACGTTTCCTCCGCTTCGTTGTGGGGCCTCTTCATTATCAATTTGCAGTCCTCCCATTTGGCCTGTCCATGGCCTCGAGAGTGTTTACAAAATGCATGGCAGTTGTTGTGGCGCATCTTCGGCGCAATCGTGTCCACGTGTTTCCTTATCTGGACGATTGGTTGATTCGGGGCACGTCGGAACAACAAGTCTACAGCCATGTCCGCGTGATCACCGGCATGTTCGCAAGTCTGGGCCTCTTGGTAAACGCAGACAAGTCCACCCTGATTCCCACACAGAGGGTGGAATTCATCGGGGCCGTCCTGGACGCCACTGTAGGCAGGGCCTTGCTGCCTCTGCAACGGTTCCAGACCATGGCGGCGATTGTTCAACGTTTGCGGACAGCCCCATTGACGTCAGTGCGGACATGTCTAACCCTGTTAGGCCACATGGCGGCTTGCACCTTTGTGACCGATTACGCGCGGCTCCGCATGAGGCCCCTCCAGTTGTGGCTCATCAATCATTACAGGCCGACAAGGCAGCCGCTAGACATGTTAGTCACAATCCCCCAGAGGGTATTAGATTCTCTCGGCTGGTGGCTAGACCAGTCCGTGTTATGTGCGGGTCTCCCTTTCCACCCCCCTCAGCCCTCGGTGTCCCTAACAACGGATGCCTCAGATCTAGGCTGGGGGGCCCACCTAGAGACCCTGAGGACGCAGGGCCTGTGGTCCCAGGAGGAGGTGGGGCTACACATCAACATGCGGGAGTTGAGAGCGGTCCGCCTTGCTTGTCAAACGTTCTGTCATCAGCTTCAGGGTCGCTGTGTCGCCGTGTTCACCGACAACACGACGACCATGTACTATATCAACAAGCAGGGCGGCACCAGATCCTCCTCCCTGTGCCACGAGGCGATACGACTCTGGGACTTTTGCGTAGCCCACTCCATTCACCTCAGGGCTTCCTTCCTCCCCGGAGTACGGAACACGCTGGCGGATCGATTGAGCAGATCCTTCCTGTCACACGAGTGGTCCCTTCGCCCGGACGTCGCCCTCTCCATTTTCCGGAGGTGGGGTTATCCCCGGGTGGACCTCTTCGCGTCCAAGGGGAACAGGAAGTGCCAAGCGTTCTGCTCCTTTCAGGGCAGGGAGCCCGGGTCGATAGCGGATGCCTTCCTCATCCAGTGGTCGACCCACCTGTACTATGCGTTTCCCCCGTTCCCTCTGGTCCACAGGGTCCTGCTGAAGGTGCGCAGGGACAGGGCTCACGTGATCATGGTGGCCCCGGCATGGCCCAGGCAGCACTGGTACACCATGCTGCTGGACCTGTCCGTAGCCGACCCAGTTCCCCTGCCCCTTCATCCGGACCTGATTACCCAGGAACACGGGACCCTCTGTCACCCAGACCTGCAGTCGCTGCACCTAGCGGCGTGGCTCCTGCATGGCTGACTGGCTCTGAGCTGCGCTGCTCCACGCCGGTGAGGGAGGTGCTCTTGAGCAGCAGGAAACCGTCCACAAGAGCGACATATTCGGCCAAGTGGAAGCGCTTCTCCTGTTGGTGCGTGGAGAGAAATCTCCGCCCTATGGAAGTTTCGGTAACTGACATCTTAGACTACATTTGGTCCCTCAAAGGGCAAGGTCTGGCCATATCGTCATTGCGAGTCCACCTAGCAGCTATCTCCACCTTTCACCCGGGTGCGGATGGTCGCTCCGTTTTTTCTCACCCAACGGTGTCTAGATTCCTTAAGGGGCTGGAACGTTTATTCCCTAACGTCCGTCCCCCTGCTCCAACCTGGGATCTTAACCTGGTGTTTTCCCGGCTCATGGGGCCCCCCTTTGAGCCGTTAGCTACTTGCTCCCTGCTTTACCTCTCTTGGAAGACTGCCTTTCTAGTAGCTATCACCTCAGCTAGACGGGTGTCGGAATTCCGGGCTCTTGTGGTAGACCCCCAATATACGGTCTTCCACAAGGACAAGGTGCAGCTGAGACCACACCCTGCCTTTCTCCCCAAGGTGGTCTCAGCCTTCCACGTCAACCAAGAGATATTCCTCCCGTTTTTTTTTCCCGAATCCTCACTCCTCAGGCAGGGAGCAGCAGCTCCACTCGCTTGATGTCCGTAGGGCTCTCGCGTTCTACGTGGAGAGGACCAAGCCCTTCCGCAAATCCCCCCAGCTTTTCGTAGCAGTAGCAGACCGCATGAAAGGGCTTCCTATCTCCTCCCAGAGGTTATCCTCTTGGGTAACGTCCTGCATCAGGACCTGTTATGACTTGGCCCATATCCCTACGGGCCGTGTGACTGCGCATTCTACCAGGGCGCAGGCGTCGTCGCTGGCTTTCCTCGCCCGTGTGCCCATCCAGGAAATCTGTCGGGCAGCGACCTGGTCATCGGTCCACACCTTTGCTTCCCACTACGCCCTGGTCCAGCAGTCGAGGGAGGATGCGGCCTTCGGAACTGCAGTGCTCCGTGCCGCGACTTCTCACTCCGACCCCACCGCCTAGGTATGGCTTGGGATTCACCTAACTGGAATGGATGTGAGCAATCACTCGAAGAAGAAAAGACGGTTACTCACCTTTGTAACTGTTGTTCTTCGAGATATGTTGCTCACATCCATTCCACACCCGCCCCCCTTCCCCACTGTCGGAGTCACTGGCAAGAAGGAACTGAGGAGCGGGCGGGCCGGCAGGGATATATATTGGGCGCCATGGCGGCGCCACTCCAGGGGGCGACCTGCCGGCCCGCTGGAGTTGCTAGGGTAAAAAGTTTCCGACGAACGTGCATGCGCGGCGCGCACACCTAACTGGAATGGATGTGAGCAACACATCTCGAAGAACAACAGTTACAAAGGTGAGTAACCGTCTTTTCCTGTAGATGGGAGAGTATGCGGTGTGTGTGAGCCTTGCAGGCAGCCCTAGGCCTATTGTACAGGGTTCCTGCTTATTTCCTGGAAAGCTCGGCCCTCCAGAGGAGACTCACAGCTTCAGGCAAATTTGCAAACAGCCTCATCTTCTCCTTGGCCCTGGGGTACAATCCCCTGCATGTTTCTGCCTCAGTCCCCGGCTGCCGGGGTGAGGGGCTGCAGGGAATGCTGGCCCCCGACGGGGCCTAGGGAAGGAGCAGATTCAGGGACCGCGGGGTGGTTCCAGATAGGGACTGGGAAGTGGAACTCTTCAGGCCAGGTGCTGTGCGCAGCACAAAGGGCCAGGTTCAAAATCTTGGGGTTCCTCTTAAAATCTCAAAACAAAATGGGTGATTCTACGGGGGTGGGGGAGGGAACGTAGAATAAACTTGGGAGAGTGAGTGACTAATAAACCGATGCCATCTGTTAGGTCAGACACCTTGCCTCTGGGTATCTTAGCAGTTGTGTGACTGTGATCCTCAGTGTTTCCCTCATGCCTGAGTGGCTAATGAGGCAATATGTTCTAGCATCAGCTCCTTCCCAGCTCTCCATTCAGTTTGTCAAGGCAAGCTCCAACCCACTGCGAAAGGCTGGCTGGGTAGCCCATAAGAGCTGACGTGCTGGATAGAGACACCCTCACTGGAATCCCTCCGCTGTCTGCAGCTTCAGCCCAGTCCACCTCTGCATGGCCTGCTGCCTGTAGGCTATCTATTGTCTCGAAAGATCCCCCAGCCCTGTACTAAATCTTCACAAAGAAATCATTGGCCTATAGGAACCTAAAACAACCCTCACTACCAAGCAGATCCTTTCCTGTGGGAGTTGTTACTGGGCTCCTGCACCCTAGCATGCCAGGCTGCCACCCCACGCACACTGGATGCAGTTCTTTGAGCCTTTATTTTCCCCACGGGGCCAATAAAGCTTCATCAGCCCCAAACTTAAAACTGTACCGAACTTTTGCCCAGAATGATCGTAACAATCACATACCAGAAATGGAAATGAGTCCTGGCCCCTTGGACAGATGTCAGCAGAGAGCTCCCTTCCCTATGATACCTCCATCCATCCATCCTGCATTCCAAACCCGCTCTAGGTTGCTGTTCTCCCTGTTCATCAATAGGGGTCAGTAGCAAGCTCCCTACTATCAAGAGCTTCAGGCTATAGGGTTTATAAATGCTTGGGCTGATTTCTCTCAAAGCTATAATGGCTCCATTGCAGCTGGATTTGGGGACAGAAGTTTAGCATTGCAGTGGGCAGGCATGTGTATGTGGGGGACACTGCTGCCTTCTTCTGGATGGCATTAGAACTGTTCAGCCATGTGTCATGACCCCAGTACTGTTGACAGCTGATGGGGATTCTCCTGTAGCCTGAGTGGTGAGGGGCTGGGCTTTTGAACCTGGAAGATCTTAGCTCTGTCACTGCAAAGTTCTGATTGTTCATGGTGAGCAGCAAAATGACAACTGTGAAGTCCTGCTTAGCCACAGATTTGTTACAGACTCGGGTTTCCTAGGTGCAGGATGACTCATTTCACCAGATGATGGAAGCTGAGGCTGTCACATGGCTGGCACTTAACCTGGGCTATTTCTGAGCCACCTCTCTGGACGCAGCAGTGCTGTTCTCTGTGCTCTAAGGCCATGTGGATTCAGGGAGATCCCTATTACCCTCTTAGTATCACTGCCACTTTGCTGCTCACTTTCAGAACTTTCTTCTTAGGTTCAGTCTCTATGAGAATTTACTGTAGCTTCCCTGGCTCCAGGGAGTCCATTTAAAGGCTACTTTTCTCCTGAGATACCATGGGCATTGCAGCTCTCCAGAGATACTGTCCTGCCCCTTCACAGCTGCCTCCATCCAAACCCAGTACCCCCAGCTCATGCTACCCCAACCACCAGAGTTGCACTCCTGGCTCTGACTCCCACTTGAGCCGTGATTGGTCAGCTTCTGATGCCGATGCCCCTGCATTGGCTGACTTCTTGACACAGTAGGAGGGTCTGTTTGAAGATTGTTTCAACCATCAGCTGTCAGTCAGGGTATTTGATAGACAGGCCGGACCACTCACCCAAGAGCTACCGAGGTTGGACTCCTCTCCGGAAGAGCTACTGAGGCAGGACTCCTCCCTGAGTCTGTTGTGTGAGTGGTGTCCATGAATCAAGACCACAATACTGGTCTTGACTCTCATTCACCCCTTTTAGCTCCATGAAAAGGCTCCGAGAGCCAGTTGGCATGTGAAAGCAGCAAAGAGTCCTGTGGCACCTTATAGACTAACAGAAGTTTTGGAGCATGAGCTTTCGTGGGTGAATCCCCACTTCGTCGGATGCATGTATGTGCTCCGTGGGGAAGCCAGGTCTTCCAATTTACAGATTTATTAGAACGTGGAGGCTGATAGGGAAAGAAATTCATCCATTATTTTAATTAGCTTGTCCATTGATCTACCAGTTAGATCATGCAACTGGGAGGCCAGACTCTTGGGTTCTGTTCCTGATTGTGCTGATGACTTGCTGTGGCCTTTACTGTTTTGTGGCTCAGTTTCCCCTTTGTCTAATGTTACATCCCCTGGCTCCCAGGAGCGTGGTGTGTGTTGCTATGACAGATCCCGTTTCTGCATGGTGCTGGTTCTGCTGTGGCTAATCTGCCAATTGGGTCAGGAGGCGGGAAGGTGTATATGGGGCAGTTGGTGCTGAATGATATGGGCTCTGGCAGCCTTTGACAGGCTGCTGTAACGAATCCAGGAGCTGCTGCTGCGCGAAGCTCTGGCTATGACTGAAGCAGCCCTGTGTGCCTGTGCGTGGTGGAGCTGTGAGGGCTGGAGTCGATGATGAGCCTGGCTGGGATTTGTAGACTCCATTGAAAATGCTGTGGAGTGCAACCAGCAACTCCATCTTCAGACTCCGCTGAATCCCTTTCTGTTTGGGTCCAGACCAAACCCTGAGAGAGCCCATGGCCCTCCTTGGGCCCACCACAGCTCTCTGCCCATGGCCAGCCTTCACTTTCCCTGCCCACGGCCCGCCTTGGGCCCCCTGCAGCCGCTGCCCATTGCCCGCCTTGGGCCCACCACAGCTCTCTGCTCACGGCCAGCCTTCACCTCCCCTACCCACAGCCTGCCTTGGGCCCCCTGCAGCCCCTTCCCATGGCCAGCCTTGGGCCCACCACAGCTCTCTGCCCATGGCCAGCCTTCACCTCCCCTGCCCACGACCCACCTTGGGCCCACCGCAGCCCCTGCCCATGGCCCACCTTGGGCCCACCACAGCCCCAGCCCATGGCCCCCCTTGGGCCCACCACAGCTCTCTGCCCATGGCCAGCTTTCACCTCCCCTGCCCACAGCCCTCCTTAGGCCAACCACAGCTCTCTGCCCATGGCCCGCCGCAGCCCCTGCCCACAGCCCGCTTTGGGCCCACCGCAGCTCTCTGCCCATTGCCAGCCTTCAACTCCCCTGCCCACGGCCCTCCTTGGGCCCACTGCAGCCCCCTCCCACGATCCGCCTTGGACCCACCCCAGGCCTCCTTCCCCCAGTCCTCCTTTGTCTCCTCTGCTCACCCCCACCCAATTCCAGCTGGCCTGCAACTGCAACCAGGGCAAGTGAGTTCAGCAGCAGCCTGTGGAGAGACTTGTGCACCCCTGCATGAGAAGACAGAGGTGAGGGAGGAGGTTGCTGTTGCAGGAACAGGGCTGTCCAGGGCTCAGAGGGTGGCTTTGTGGTTGAAGAGGGCACTGGCACTCAGGAAATCTGCCTTCAATTCCCTGCTCTGCTGCATACTCTCTGGGTGACCTTGGGTGAGTCACCGAGTCTCTATGTCTCGGCGTGATGCTCGCCCTGCCTGTCTGCCTTGTCTAGTTGGATTGAAACCCTGGCTCCAGGCACCCAGCCCAATGCAGCCCCAGTCCTGGAATGGACCTCTCAGCGCTGCTCCAATCCAAGTCATACATGCTGCAGCCAGCCGTGGGTTCACACCCACCACTCCAACCCTAAGGCTCAGCATGGGCTGCCTCTGTGCTAGCAAAAGCAGCAGTGGTTTCAATGACGGAGGGGTGGGGCAGAGCTGCCCTGTTCTGCACAGCCCATTAGACACTTTATGCAGATTTAATGCAAGGATTTACATATTTGTAACTAATTTGCATGTAGCCATGAACTCTGGTTTAAAGATACAGTGTGGATTTAGTGCAGGTGCAAGATGTTGGTGACCGAAACCCTCCATTTATCTCTGAGGCAGTAGCAGGGTCAGCCTACTCTCTGCACTGCCTGGCCAGCACAGCTGACACTAATCCGGGGGACCCTCGTCTCAGTGTCATTTCAGCCATTCAGCTTTTTGCCTCTCTGCTTAGTTGCAGGGAGTGAGTTTGCGATGAGGGAGCTGGAGCTGAAACTGCCCCCTTAACTCATCATTAGAGCCACTGAACAGATCCTAGATGGAAGCAGTCTATAACCCCTGCAGAGTTGCGCTGGTTCAGACCAGTGACTCGTAGGCCGTGGCTCTGTCACTCACTAGTGATGCCCTGAGGCAGCTAGTCCCTATTGGTACTGATGTTCCCACCTTCATGGAGCTGGTTTTATAGGTTCATGGGTTTCAAGGACAAAAGGGGGCACTGTGATAATCTGGTCTGCCCTCCTGCACTGCACAAGCCAGAGACCTGCCCCCAAATGATTCCTAGAGCTGAGCTTTCTGAAAAACACCCTGTCTGGACTGAAAAATTGCCATGACCTTGGTAATTTGTGCCAATGATTAATCATAGAACTGTGGGACTGGAAGGGACCTTGAGAGGTCATCAAGCCCAGCCCCCTGCACTGATGGAAGAGCAAGCAAACATGGACCATCCTGACAGGTGTTTGTCCAACCTGTTCTTAAAAACCTCCAATGATGCGATTCCACAACTGCCCTGGGAACCTAGTCCAGAGCGCAACTCCCTTTAGAGTTTTCCCTAATATCTAACTTAAATCTCCCTCCTGCAGACTTCCTGTCCACCTTCAGTGAACATGAAGAACAATTGCTCTCCATCCTCTTTATAATAGCCCTTACCTTAGCTGAAGACTTAACAGCCTCCCCCTCCGCCCCAGCATCTTTTCTCAAGACTTAACAAGCCCAGGGTTTTTAACCATTTCTTTAATAGGTCAGGTTTTCTAACCCTTTTATATATTTTGTTGCTTTCCTCTGGACTCTCTCCAGTTTCTCCACATCTTTTCTGAAGTGTGGGCCCAGAATCGGATACAGGACTCCAGCTGAGGCCTCACAGTTACCTCCTGTGTCTTACATACGACACTCCCATTAATACATCCCAGAACGACATTGGCCTTTTTCTCAATCGCATCCCATTTTGACTCACATTCACGTTATGATCAACAATGTGATGCAATTGTGGAAAAGGCTAATATCATTCTGGAGTGAATATAATATATAGCCTATAATTATCCTCACTGTTAAAAACTTTATGCCTTATTTCCAGTCTGAAATTGTCTAGCTTCAACTTCCAGCCCCGTTTGGATTGTGTCATACATTTCTCTGCTAGATTGAAGAGTCCATTAGCAAATATTTGTTCCTCATGTAGGTACGTACAGACTACAATCCAGTCACCCCTTAACCTTCTCTTTGTTAAGCTGAATAGACTGAGCTCCTTGAGTCTATCACGAGAAGGCAGGTTTTCTAATCTTCTAATAATTTTTGTGGCTCTTTTCTGAACCCTCCACTTTATCACCATCCTTTTTGACTTGTGAGCACCAGAACCAGACACCGGATTCCAGCAGCGGTGGCACCAGTGCCAAATAAAATAACCTCTCTACTACTCTAGATTCCCCTGTTCATTGCATTAGCCCTTTTGCTCACAGCATTGCAGTGGGAGCTTATGTTCAACTGATTATCCACTACAACCCCCGAATCTTTTTCAGAGTCACTGCTTCCCAGGATGGTCCCCCATCCTGTAAATCAGGCCGACGGTCTCTGTTCTTAGATATATACATTTACATGTAACCATTTAAAAACACACATTGTTTGCTTGTACCCAGCTAATCAAGCGATCTGGATCGCACTGTACAAGTGACCTGTCCCCTTTATTATTCACTACCCCCCAATTATTTGTCACCAGCAAACCTGATCAGTGATGATTTGGGGCTTTAATAAAATTATTAGATTTCCAGGCTTAGATAATAACGTTAAATAGGGTTGGGCCCAGATCTGATCCCTGCAAGACCCCACTAGAACAGCGCTGCCCAGAGGATTCAGGGGGCCCAGGGCAAAACAATTTCAAGGGCCCCTTCCATTAAAAAAAGTTGCAATACTATAGAATACTATACTCTTGTGGGGGCCCCTGTGGGGCCCGGGGCAAATTGCCCCACTTGCCCCCCTGTCTGGGCGGCCCTGCACTAGAAACACACTTGCTGGATGGTTTACAATTACATTTGGAGACCTATCAGTTAGCCAGCATTTAATCCATTTAATATATGCCATGTTAATTTTATATTATTCTAGCTTTTTAATCAGAATGATGTGCAGTACCCTCTCAGACACCTTCCAGAAGTCTAGTACATCAACATTTTTATCAGCCAAACTCGTAATCTCATGAAAAAGGATATCAAACTAATTCGACAGGATCTATTTTCCATAAATCCATCTTGATTGGCATTAATTACATTGCCCTCTTTTAATTCTCTATGAATTGAGTCCATAATGGCTGCTCTATTATCTTGCCTGAGATCGATATCAGAGTGACAGGTCAGCCTGTTTGTTCTTTTTAAATATCGGCACATTAGCTTTCTTCCAGTTTTCTGGAATTTCGCCAACATCCCAACAGTTATTGAAAATCAGTATTAATTGTCCAACGAGCTACTCAGCCAGCTCTCTTCAAACTCCTGGCTCCAGGTTATCTGGGCCTGCTGATTTAAAAATGTCTAATGTCAGTAGCTGTTGTTTAACATCCTCCTGAGATACTAGTTGAATGGAAAATATTTATTGACTACTTCTGCCTTTTTCATTATTATTGCTAATTCTGCCATTTCATCTAGTAATGGACAAATACCATTATTAGGATTCTTTTTGTTCCCAATATACTTTAAAAAACTCCTTATTGTCCTTAACTCTGCTGGCCATAGAGTGCTCCTTGTGTACCTTTGCTTCCCTTATCAATTTTCTACAATTCCTAATGTCTGATTTATGCTGTCATCTTCCTTTTTTCCATTTGTTATAGATTACTATTATTTAATTTTTTTATAGCTGCATTCACTTCTCCTTTAAACCGTGTTTTTTTTTAACCAGTGCATCCTTCTTCCTTAATTGTGAGTCTAAGGGCTTGTCTACACTGGCAATTTACAGCACTGCAATTTTCTTGCTCAAGGGTGTGAAAAAACACCCCCCGATCTCAGCAAGTTTCAGCTCTGTAAAGCACCAGTGTAGACAGGTTATGAACTCTGGGAGCAGCGCCTTTCGTGGAGGTGGTTTTGTAGAGCACTGGGAGAGCTCTCTCCCAGCGCTGCACCACGACCACACAAGGCAAGTTAAAGTGCTGCTGCAGCAGGACTGCCATGGCAGCGCTTTAGCATTGCCGGTGTAGACTAGCCCTAAGGCTTTTGGGGCATCTAGTAAAGTGTTCTTAACCAATTCCCAATGATCATTCTCATTTTTCTGATTACATTTTTCCTCCTAGCTGATTTGGCTCATAATTGTTCTCAGCTTTGTGAAATTATCTCTTTTAAAGCACCAAGTATATAAATTGCCGGTCTGGACTTTATTCTGTTTACACATTATAAAACAAGTCATGGATCACTTACCACTGTAGCTAAAGAACACACATTAGTAAGGAAGCAGTAGCAGCCTCATAAACCTGTCTGTGTGATCTAGCCATAGAAAGGGACAAAGTCTCATCCTGTGCTGGTGTGGGTTATACAGGCACATAATTTGATTCATTTCTTCTGAAAGGCAGAGTGGGGAAATGGACAAGACTTGGCTGTGCAGTATTGGGCACTTGTGTTCTATCACCAGCTCAGGTTGCAGTGACCTTGCCCAACTGCTGCAAGATGGGTGAACAATTGTGGCCTGCCCTCAGACTGGGGTCTGAGGCCTTGGTTAGTAATGGCTGTGAAGGGCACAGAAATATTAAGGTCAGTAGGTAGAAGAGATGGGATTAGAACCCATGGGCTCTTGGTGGTAGCCTGGTACCGTTCCCCCTTGGTTACGGTGTGGCTGGGTTTATCTGAACTGCTTGTTTAATTCATCTCCCTTGACTTGTCAGCCTGTGGTATTTGGGGATGGGTCTCAATTGGCCATGGGGTGTTTCCAAGGCTGGGGCCCTGTTGGGGGTGGTTGCAGTGGTACTTGTGGTATAAACTGTGAGGGACTTTGCTCACGTTAAATAAGGTTCATAGCATTAAGAATGGGAAATACTCCCCAGGGCTCACATCGAGTTTGCCTCTGCCCATTGCTGCTGAGCTGTCAGATAATGCAGCTGCTGCTTCCACACAGCAAGGGCATGGATGTGATGCCCAGAGAGAGGGCCCCAGGTCCACGTCCCACCAGCGCAATGTGGGCGTGTAAAAGTGCTTTGCACT
This sequence comes from Gopherus evgoodei, assembly GCF_007399415.2. Taxonomy (NCBI): domain Eukaryota; kingdom Metazoa; phylum Chordata; order Testudines; family Testudinidae; genus Gopherus; species Gopherus evgoodei. Next base: position 1,442 of record NW_022059892.1, on the reverse strand, counting down.
AGTGTGAGTGGCTATTCAAGGGGCCGGGTGAATTGGAGTCATAAATGTCCAGTCCTTTTTAAGCATCATGCCAAGCTCTTGGCTTCGGTAATGCCTTGAGACAGTGAGTTCCACAAGTTAATACTATTACAGCCTAGATTCTCTCCAAGCATTGCCTGGCGGAAGGCAGCATGTGTGTATGGGGAACAGACGTGTGTGCCTAATGGAGCTGACTATAGGCCCCTTATCTTGGATTCTGGTCTCTGCTGGCCCTAGTGTAAACTAGAACATCCATGGGACTGCTCCAACCTACGCCACTGGTTTAAGATACCTGAAAGACCCTGTAGCATCGTGTCTTCCCCTATGGCAGATGGAGTGTGTGGCTGGTGCAGCAGTCGGCTCTGCTAGGGAGATCCGCTCTGCCAAGGGAATGATCTGCCACCTGATTGTGGCTCCTCTGCCCCATCAAAGCACAACAGGGCTGGGTAGCATTCGTGCGCCTGGCCCTGCATGTTTAAAGAGTCCCCTTGCACTGGTTCTCACTTCGCTGCCTCTAATTTCTGGGCTAATCCATTGCTCTGGTCTCCAGAGGGCACAAGAGACAGATGTCTTTCCCTGTGCTCAGCCTCCGTGGGAGCCGGCAGTATGTTTCAAGCAGGCATTGGCAGCCAGAGCTGTTCTGGGGCGGCTGCTCTGACAATGGGGGCGGATGAAAGTCCGAGCTCATCCCTGTTCGGAGTGAGCCACATTTACCGTATTTGAAAAAGCGAAACTCTGAGAGCTCCTCTGTCATAAACAGATAATAGGAGTTAATAGAACAGAAGTACTTTATATCTCTTTTGACTGTAAAGGGTTAACAAGTTCAGTAAGCCTGGCTGTCACCTGACCAGAGGACCAATCAGGGGACAGGATACTTTCAAATCTTGAGGGAGGGAAGTCTTTGTGTGTGCTGTTAGTTTTTGATTGTTGTTCTCTCTGGGTGCTGAGAGTGACCAGACGTGCAACCAGGTTTCTCTCCAATCTCCCTGATACAGGTTCTTATAGATTTAAAATAGTGAGTATTTGGCTGGGAGGAGTTCAAATGTGTAATTGGCTGAAAGGAGTTCAAATGTGTATTTGGCTGGAAGGATTTTAATTTGTACTTGTATACGTAGGCTGGGAGGGTGTTCCCAGTGTCTATAGCTAAAAGACCCTGTACCTATTCCATCTTAAATTTACAAAGATAATTTTTACTGTTTTTTCTTTCTTTAATTAAAAGCTTTTCCTGTTTAAGAACCTGGTTGTTTTTTCATTCTGGTGTGAGATCCCAGGGGACGGGGTCTGGATTCACCAGGGAATTGGTGGGGAGAAAGGAGGGAAGGGGGAGAGAGAGGTTAATTTCTCTCTGTATTAGAATTACTGTCTCTCTCAGGAAGAGTCTGGGAGGGGGAGAGAGAAGGAGGGGGAAGGTGCCGTTTCCTCTC
>NW_022059891.1:0-46966 GCF_007399415.2 Gopherus evgoodei | reverse complement strand
AACGCCCCCCTGTCACCCAGCACCCTTGGCCCCAGATCCACCCAGCCTAGTAGAGAACTCAGCAGGGCAGGTCAGCCAGGAGTTGTGCCCTGCCAGGCGCTCAGGGGCATCTACCCTGCAGCTGGGGGATCTCCCCAGCGTGGTCCATGGGAGCTCGCGCACTAATTGGGTAGTGGCAGCAGCTGCGTGATGGGTTGGGCTGGTAACCTGGGTCCATCTCCTGGGGTCGGCTGGGTTCATGCTCAGGCGACTGGCCCCAGTCACCGGCCGAGTCCCCCAGCCACGCTGCTGCTGTTAGCGCACTAGCCTTGGGTGGAAGCTGCTGCCTGGCTGGACCCTGAGGGTGGATCCGGCACTAGGGGAAACCCTCCGGCCTGGAGATTCGTTGCCAAGATTCCTGGGAGCTGCCCATCCCCATGGCTTGTGTGGCTGCCCCCCGGGGCCCAGTAATGGCTCTTGGAGGGCGACTCACGTCACCTGGGAGGAGGTGATCCAGGCAGTGGGCAGCCGGGGGGTCTGACTTACTGATAAAATTGGTCTCTTCATTCCATGGTGCTCGGCGGCCTGGGTCAATACCGACACCTCCCAGGAACAGGTCAGGGTTGAATGGGGTTAGAATTTCCCTCCAAAGCGATTTTAGGGTCTGATCCTGCAAGTCCCCCATGTACCTAGTAGAGGATGGGTCCAGGCACCTCACCCGCTCCAGTGCTGGCGTGTACAGCAGAGAATTGGAAGCGGCAAATCGGGGGGTCCTATAAAGAGACTAGAAATATGAGAAATTACTTTTGAAAGGAGAAAAGAAAAAGACGACATTCCCGAGCTGTTTAATAGGGTGTACTGCCCCTTGCAGGCTGCGAAGGGAAATCTCAGGGGTTGTGTTCACCTGTTCCCAGGGTTGTGTCCTCAAGACAGATTTGTGGGAGAAAGAAAATCACCACCGAGAGAGGAGTTGGGCTCAGTGTGTATTTTTGTGCTTTGGCAGGAAATTTAGGACCTGGGACTGGAGCCTTAAAGAGGGAGCGAGTGAAGGCTCCCCTTTGCTTTCAGGCTGAATGAAATCCTGGGTTTGGTCAGTCCATCCGGGGGGTCACATTGCTCCCAGGCAAAGAGAGGAGGAGAACTCCCCCCACAATGACACATGCAGATCCTGGAGAAGAAGAAAGAGATAAGAGACCAGCAGCAGGTGAAGGTGACTGAGGAGGGGAATCCCTTGTGCATGTTATGGAGCACTTGGGACGCTGTGGCCATTCAAACACACTGAGCTTTACTAACGAGCAAGGCCAGACTGCTGTGATTCGGAGAAGGGTTTAGGTGTCATAATGGACAAACAACTCAGCATGAAATCCCCGTGCAATGCTGTGGTCGTCCTTGGATGTACAGACAGGAGAACAGTGACTAGATATCGGGCACTAGTGTTATCTCTGTACAACATTGGTCAGGCCAACACTGGACTCTTGCACACAGTCATCTTGGCCACATTTTAAGATGAAGAACGAAAAATTGGATGGGGGCCAGAGAAGAGAAAAGAAAGTGCTGAAAAGTTGCCTTCCAGTGCAAGACAAGAGCTCAGTCTGCTCGGTTTATCACAGAGAAGACCAAGAGGTCACTTGATGACAGTGTGTAAATCCCCTCCCAAAGAGAAAATTCTGGGTACTGAAGGGCTCTTTAACCCAGCAGCAAAAGGTAGAACAAGAACCAGTGGCTGGAAGTTAATGGCAGAGAAACTAAAATGAGAAATAAGGGACACATTTGCAATCGGGTGATTAAACATTGGAACAAAGAACCCAGGGCAATGATGGATTCTCCACCCCACATGGGGGTGGCAAGAGGGGACAGTGGGGGGCTGAAGAAAGTGCTCTCGGGTGAGATAGAAAACCATTTCTCTCTGGTGCTTGGCTGGTGGCCTTGCTCTCATGCTCAGGGTCTCCCTGATCTCCATTGCTGGGGTCAGGAAGGAATTTCCCCCAGCTCACACTGGCAGGGATGCTGGAGTTTTTGTCATCCTCTGTGGCATGGGGCACAAGTCACTTGCCCAGATCAGCTGGGTACATCTCAACAAATCCATTCCAGTGCAGGGGCTTCCAGTACTGGTACCCCTCTGCCTCTCCTATGCTCCGTCTGTGGCACACAACGGGATATTCTCCTAAGGGCTGGAATATTTTGGTTTAATCCCAGTGGTTGGGCTCTGTGCAGGGGTGACTTTGTGGCCTGTCACGTGCCTGGGGGTTAGACAGGATTATTTAATTGTCTTGACTGGCCTTAAAATCTAGACATGGATGTTCTGCCTACAATGCTGCAGTGTCTGACCCGTGGTCTCTCCAGCTCCCAGGGGCCTCGTTCCAATCGAATCCCAGGCCAGGATTCAGAGACTGGCAGCTGCAGCGCAAGGCAATGGGGGCTGGTGGGAGTCACTTTGGGGCTGTCACTAGCCACAGAAAACAGAACCTCTCCCAACATCGCGACTGCTGCCCATCAGGACATCTGGCCATAGAGGAGCCGGGCCAGTGACCCCCGTGGAAGGAATCAGGCGGGATGGAAACCCCCAGGATGGGGAGTTGTGTGTTTCAGCCATGTTGGTATCACTCAAACACATGCACTGTACCCACACGCAGAGCCAGTTCATGCTGTAAAACCCCCAGACCCACGAGAGACGTGTTAATCTCAGCACAAGTTCTGCTTTAACCCATTAGAAATAACCCTGTAATTATTGTGGCGTCTCAGTGCCAGAGGACGCCAAACCCCTGAGCTGTCAGTAGAGGGCCAGGTGTAGCGTCACTGGACACTGTCAGCGCTTCGGCAGCGAGGCCTTGTACGTGCTGGCCCTGGTGGCTCAGACACATGGCTAGGGAAAGGGGAAGGTTACACACAGCCCCAGCCAGAGCCCTCACCCCCTCCTGCACCCCAACCCCCAGCCCAGCCCGGAGCCTCTTCCCGTACCCTGAACCCCTCATTTCTGCCCTTCATCCCCTGTAAGAGCCCTCACCCCCTCCCGCATCCTTACCCTCCTGCCCCAGCCCAGAGCCCCTTCCCATGCCCTGAACCCCTCACTCCTGGCCTTCACCCCCCTTTAGAGCTGCTGTGTCACTCTACTGGCTCTTTACCTCCAGCACCCACACTTGCCTTGCGAGCTGTAGCGCTGGCAGGCAGATGCGCACGCTGCTAGGCAGCAGCCTTGGTAACAGCAGACGTGTCTCTGTGGCGCAATGGGTCTTTGTGTTTTGCTGTTAATGGAAAGGATGGTGGTTTGAGCTCCCCCAGGGATGGCGGTAATCCCTTGCTCCTCAAGACCTGCTGGGAGCCTCAAAGGCCACCTTAAACCCATCTCTCTTGGCCCAAGTGGTTTCAGCTCAGGCCCAAAGACTGTGCTGGATGCAGCTCAGAAATCCATCTCCCAGCACCCATGCCGGAGGCTCAGGCTTAATCCTCAAAGTTGAATGCAAAACCTTCAGCCAGGCGTGTTTTGCTCCATTCTCGCCTCCGCCCAAGCGGCAAGGGAGAAATGTAGGAGAAACGCTGGCTAGAAGATGCCTCCCTCTCACTTCTCTGTAGGCTGTGACATTATTAATATCAACTGGGACCATATAGATCATTGCTGCCACCAGTCTTATATATTTGCAACAAATATTGTGCAAAAGTTGTCGTGTGAGGTGTCTGTGACAAGGTTATGATTTGCTGGTTATAATTATACTAGCTGTATGTGTGTACCATTTTTGTATCTGAAGTTATGAATATGGGCTATGTACTTATATCTCAAATGTATTTGATTTCAAGTACCCTCAGTGATGCATTTGGTCAGCTTCTTGAGAAAGGACTATTCTCAGTAAGTGCCCAGTCAAGAAACGCTTCACTGACAATGGACTTTGGAAAATGCCAATCCACATCTGAGCTTTCCTGGGAACATTCAAACTAACATGTAAACAATGGCGTAGGCCTGCAAATTGAATCATGCATGGACATGTGACCTGCCCATGTGACTCCAGACTCCATCTTGCTGCTGTCATTTTCCTAGGTCAGCCCTAGGACCAATCCTATTCAACTTATTCATAAATGATTTGGAGAAAGGGGTAAACAGTGAGGTGGCAAAGTTCACAGACGATACTAAACTGCTGAAGATAGTTAAGACCAAAGCAGACTGCGAAGAACTTCAAAAAGATCTCACAAAACTAAGTGATTGGGCAACAAAATGACAAATGAAATTTAATGTGGATAAATGTCACGTTGGAAAAACATAACCCCAACTATACATACAATATGATGGGGGTTAATTTAGCTACAACTAATCAGGAAAGAGATCTTGGAGTCATCATGGATAGTTCTCTGAAGACGTAGCAACGAATTGACACATATGACCCCAAGATGAGATCATTAATACACTAACCTGAGAAGAAGGACACCCCAAAACTAACAGGGAGAAGAAATACAAAAAGGGAAGAGGGGAGAAACCCCTGCTGAACATGCATTACACCTAGCGACGGCAGCAGAACAGATTATCAGCTACACAACCCAAGAACCGGATCTGCATGTTGCTGTAGACAGATCAATGAAAAGCTCCAATCAATTCACAGCTGCCAGCAAAAAAGTTAACATCAAGTTAGTATTCACAAGGAATGGGCTGGAGAATAACACCAAACATTTCTATACAAACCAAAGAGGAAGCCTCCAATACCCTGGGACCACCCTGCCTACTACAGCGCTGCACACAGGATATTTTATATCTATCTTTGAGAACTGGGGAAGAAATGGGTCTAAAAAGAAACATTTGCTAATGAGAGAAAACTACCCGAATATGAAGATATTTTATATTAAGTGAGAGTAATTGGACAGTGGAAGTTCAATTAACAGACAGCAGTAATTCCTCCCCCCTCCCGCCACACACACACCATTCACATGGCAGCAGGGAGCCCTTTCGGGAGGTGCTTTAAGAAGGTACGTGAGGGGAGTGTGGAGCAGGAAAACTTCCTGGCAGTGGGGAGGAGGCAGAAGCAGGGGCAGGCAGGTGACTGGCAGTTGGGGGTAGCAGTAGCCAGGACTGCGTAACCTTGTGCTGGAGAGTCTCCACTGCGGACTTTTTCCTCCTGTCCCCTTCCTTGAGAGCAGAGAATGGCCACCCCAGCCCACCCCAGAGGCAGCTGTGTCTCAGGGCTCTGCAAACTGCATCCATTAAGCCCCTTCTCATTTGGGGAATGATTCAGGACAATTTCCCAAAGAAAGGAAGAAAATTTGCTGCAGGTCAAACGAGTGTGAAAATATCCCAAATCTGAGATTGTTAAATTAACGCTGGAGAATTAAAGAGAAAATGGGGCAAAATCTGAAAAGGAGACTAGAGAAAGTGTCAATAATTGCTCCACCAGCACCGACCACTCATGGAGCCCTTGCTGCTTTTACAGCTGAGAGGAAACTTTCTCTCTCTGATGCCTGGCCATGGTGGAACTGGTGACCCAGTGAAGCTGACTTGAGGCTGATGCAAGGTAAGCAAAGCTGAACCAGCTGCCCAGGGTACGGGGTTGGAAGTCAGAATGGGGGGCTGGGCCTGGGTTCCCCTTGTCAGGGACTCTCACCCCGACGGCAAAGTTCGTTGTCTGACCGCAAGAGAGACAGGCAACACCAGCAAGGTCCGATCAAAAGCTCTTTATTGACAAGTGCACGCATCAGTAGAGAGCAGCTCGTCTCCAGAGAGAACCAGCCCCCTCTTTACATCTTAGTATAAGCCTATATAGACAGTTCCATCACGTCATAAATTATTCACTGGAGCAACCCACCCCCTTCTTCTAACAACTAGAAACTAGACACCTTTAGTATACATGCATGCCTAAAGTTAGAAAGGTAGGGGAGTTAAAAACAAACAAAGAACAAAACCAGGGAGTGAAAACAAGGAGGCTGGGAAACTAGGGCTCTTATCAGTTCTTCGAAGGAGCTGCCCGAACACAGCACATCTGGTACTATGCCAGGAATGCAGCTTCTCGCTTATCTCACTTTTTCCCAGCGCTTGTGAGACATGCTGCTGCTTCTCAGTGTTTTCCACTCAGGAATTACCCACAAACCTCTGTTAGCCTGACTTTGGTCAGGTTGGCATACCTGGTTTTGTCTGCTATATCTTTATTCAGGCCTAACAATCCCCCCTTTGTCCCTAGAGGACCATAATGGGACTCTTGGGACACATATTCATTTAACAATTGTACGTGGGCGGCTAGTAAACCATGACCCAAGGTCTGAGTGGAGGTCCTTAAAACTAAAAGTGTGATCAAGAGATATAGCATGGAAAACAACAGAACATTCTTAATAGATTGTAAATCCTTGCCAATTAAGCCAGAGTGATTAACAGAAAAGCAACATTTTTCCCCGATGCAAGCACAAGCTTCTCCCTAATTTAGCATTCATGGCATTTAGCACACATTTATTTTGCAAAGTTACTTTTGCTACTTCATCAGTCTTTCGTTGCAACTTTTGGAAAGCGTTTATTAATGCATTAGCTGTTTTTTTAAGCTCTGCAGAAATATTTACAACTGCTCTCTTGAGCTTAGCCACCCACAATCCAGGAATGAGTGCACGGACAAAAGAGTGGAATTCTGTTTGTCTGACAACTAAGGGATTGGGGCACTCACTATAAATCAGTTAGGTATACCAAGTAGTCTAATTTTCCAGATGTTTCGGTGAATAATTCAGTTTTATGTGCATCCTTCCCATGGACCCGTCAGGATTCGGTATGTGGAAGCCCACACCCCCCGGTCCAAATGCTTGGAAGGAGCACTGTAAATGTTTACACTTCCACCCAGAAAGTCTTTAGTATATCTTCATGACCACAGATCAGATGGTACTTCTGATGTTTTTGTAAGGGCAGTGGGCCAAGTCTGGTACTTAAGATCACTCCGAATGGCCATTAGCTGGTAATTCAGGAAATTTTGAATCTCCAAACATACTAGATCCCACTGCAATGCCTTCCCAGCCTCAGTGATATTTAATACCATCTTTCCTTGGTGTAGTACTATATTACATTTGTTATTTAACTATTTTAGGTACTTTTAAAAGGCATTGACATTAATAGCATAGGAGGGGGTTACATTATTAGTCACTGGAATGGTTTCAATACAGGTAAAATTTCCAGTGGCAGAACAAACTCTTCGGGTACTTGTTATTTAAAATCCAATACATGCTGAAGAATTTATCCAGGACACAGAGCACAGCCTGTAGAATAAACCCCAAAATCCAATCAATACCACATTCCCAAGCATGGGTCCCACAAATTTTTTCTGCCAGTGTACAATTCTTTGTTTTTTCACCAGGGTCAGTTCTTAATGTCCTTTCTAGTCAGGAATTCCTGGACTTTGGCAATTTTAGTGGAGTGAGTGTTTCTTCTTCTTTCCCAAAACAGTCGTGGTGCAGCATTATATAGGGCAGAGGTTACTAGCACATAACCCTGTAATGGCTTTGCTTTTTGTAGAAAAATTCAAAGGCACAATAGATCTGTTGGTGGACAAGGGAGAGGTTACTAGCACGTCACTTTGTACTTTTTCCCTACTGTCCAGAAGACACAGTGGAGCTAGAAGAAGAAATAGGCTAATCATCAGTAGGAGAATTCTCCCGAGTTGGAGGGGTCTTTTTGCAGTGAGAATCATGGGTCCAAACAGTCAGTCTTTGGCACTTCACCGTTGTGTTGGTAGTCATCAGGACTGAAGGGCCTTTCCAGCATGGAGCCAAGGCAGCCTTTCGTTGGTGGACCTTTACATCAATCCCATCTCCTGGTTGAAGGAGTGGCAGGGCTGCTAGGGTCTTTGGGTAGTGATTCCTTACCTGTGAGAAAAGAAACTTAACACATTTCATTAGTGCCTGGCAGTGTTTTTCAGATTTCATAGCGGCATGGGCAAATTCAAGCTCTCCTTTTCCTGGTTGTTAACCAAGTCTTAACTGTGAGCAGTGTCCTTGAATGGAGTCAGTGTTTTATCTATAGCCTGAGCTTGCTATTTTATTTTATTTTATTTTTTCAGTTAATTCATTCTGTTCTTTGTCCTTTTTTCCTTCTTGGCTTCTTTTAACCTGCAAAGGAAACTTTCACTTTTTACTTATACACCTTTTTCCCAACAATGAACACCTACACATTGTCATTATACAGTACATTAGTCTTATTATTTAACGTATGCCACATATACCCTTTCACTAAAATAACTTTATTACAGAACTTTGGAGCAACAGGCCAGGACAAGCACACCCACTTTGAGGAGTTCACTTAATACAACCTTTAGTCCAATAGCTTCCCACCATCCCCAGCCCTCTGGCTAGAAATCTGAGGTAGCCAGAAGGATCCCATGTTCAATATGGGGAGTGGGTTAACTTTTCATGTCTTTGCTTTCAAAGACTGTTGGTATGCAAATTTTAACAACAATTTTTGCAATTAACAATTTGGCCAATGAAGTTTCTTTTTCTTACTTAAGGAAATGCATTAGACTTTAATATATCACATTGTCCTGATTTATTTAAACACTTTGTATTCCAAGTTGAACAAAACAAGTATGTGCATTTTAATTTAACCTTTTTTTGCCTGATTCCAAACCAGACCACCCCATGAAAACACTAAACACAACAATTCCGGCCACAAGACAAACAGCAAGACAGAACATAGAACACAAAACATAATTCCTATTGTGCCAGTAAATGCATGGTACGTTGAAAGCTGTTCAGCTGGCATCAGTTTTCTCTGATTATCTGAAAGACAAAAAAAACAGAGGTCTACCCCTTCTGGGCAGTCAATCATTGCTTAAAATAGACAAATACCCTTGTTGATTTCAGGAAAAACAGAGGATTTATCCCATATTTTATGTGTTTCATAGGCAGCCCAGGTTTCAGTGGCTCCTACCTTATCAGTTAGATAATTTGCATTAAAACAGATGCTTTCTGGCTTGCTTTTTACTTTTAACTGTTGCTTTCAAACACTGAAAGAAAACATCACTACTTATAGTGCCCTTACAGCCTAATAAAATTGCAATTACATAGCACTGTCTACATTCTTCAGCTAATGTAACTAAATTCTAAATGATTGCAATTAACAATTTCTTTGCCTCAATTTATTTACAAACATTTCAAAGACACCAAGAACTTTCCTCTTTACCATTTTTACAAAGTTCAACTGCTGTTTTCTTCAGCAACTACAGAGTTAACTTCTTACTCTCCCTTAAATCACTTGCTTGTCTCCCAACAGCCACTTTTATTAACTCAAATCACCATTCCAAGTAAGTCCTGGGTATTTGAAATCCCCATGCTTACACTTACTGACTCCTTCCTTCCACTACACCCTTAAAGTTTTCCAACCTGCTTTCCAATCTCTCTGTCTATTGCCTGCCCACCTGGGCCTGATCTTGCTTTTCTCACTGAACCGTCCCTTCCATAGGCACCAACTTGTTCCACTACCAGTTTAGCTAGCAGGGTGGGCTTCTCAACTAGCCCCCACCCCTCCTGGTCTCTTGCCTTAGACATTTTTACTTACAAAACTACCCGAGTCCTCCTTCATGAGGCTTGCCACCTGGACGAAGACACATGGCCCATTGGCCAAAGGCCATTTACTTAACATATAAGTTAAAGGACTATTCTTAGAGGGTTTACCCAGAGACTCATTCATTTGTTTGACACTTAAACAGAAAAGAGAATTACACAGAGAGCAGAGGGAATTACAGTCTAAGCCAGACTTTCCCACTTCTATACGCTGACCGCTACAGGGGACAGGACAGAAGGATCTCAATTCGACCTCAGAGCTCTCTCACACACATGGCTTCCACTCCGAGGAATTACGAACGAGAGGTTCAGTTCCGCCCACACTCCTAACACCCAAATGAACAGAGCAAAAAAAACCAACAGTAACTGGTTAAATAGAACAGAACCAGAACCAGATAGTGTTTCCTTATCCTATTAGGACTCACTTTTACTCATGCAGTTCTCAGCATATAACACCAACAGTACCAAGCAAAGCAAACACAAAATAACAAGGGTAAAACAAATAGATGGTGTAAATTCTGCAGGGCTCCACTCTTCTTAATTGCTCACCAAACTGTAACAAATTTCTGTTACCAATCTATGCTTCGTGTCAGGTGATCAGGCTGACACTACAGGATCGTTGGGGGAAGATAAAGAAAACACACCATATAACTGAATTTTAAAGCTTCATTAATAAAATAATAAAACAACAACGGAGAGTGTTGGGAACGCTCCCACATCACTCAGGAAAATATTAATGCCCCAAGGCCGAAGCTCCTTTCATACTCACACACGTACGTTCAGACTGGCCACTTCTGTGTATAATGTTCAGAGAAGGGGGAAAGGTGGACGGGAGATTATCCTGTTTACAGCTCGTCCAGAATTTCCAACATGCTTCTGCTCTTAGGAGGGCTGTTCTCTTACACCCTGGAATCTCCTGCGGCGTCTCTTTCAGAGATTCCAGTCCAGGTCGGCTGCCTGTGGCTTCTTTGGTGTCACCAAGCCACACCGACTCCAGGGTCACAAAGGCACTCTGTTGGATCTTACTGGACAGTTAAGCTTTGCAAATGTAATTTCAGTTCTGTAACTTGTATTTCCTTTGCTTCGCCTCTGTCTATATTTTTTCCTTCACAGCCAGCTGGGGCCGAAAGCAGCCCGTCCCTGCACCAAGCACAGTCCGCGCCAATTCCTAACCCTGAACGCAGAGCAACCCCCTCCTTCCATCCCGGGACCAAGATGATTTTTAAATTAACCCGTTCCTTATGTCTTTTTCTTTCTTTTTCTCTTTCCCATTAAACATTCTAGTAGCAATGCTAACTACTTTAGACAAACTTTTCCCTTGCGTACCATCTGGATGCTCTCTAAATCTCTTTGCAATATCCTTTGCACATTGTGACATGAAAACCATTTTAACCATCTCCTTTCCATGATCAGTTTCAGGATTTAAATTCCCATGCTTTTTAACTTCACAAATCAGTCGAGCACAAAAGTCAGAGAGGTGCTTATCTGGATGCTGAACACAAGCAGTCACCTTGCTCCAATTTGGAGTAGCCTCCCCTGCATCTCTAATACCATTCAAAACAGCTTTTAAAAATCCATCCAACTTTGTCTTTTGAGCTGGATTATTGGGATGCCAGTTAGGGTCAGTAATTAGCCAAGGTGCATTCAAATGAGCTGCAGATTTTTCTTTTACTTTTTGTCTTTCATCTTTTGTCATGAGAGTATCTAATAACTGATTTACATTTGCCCAAGTGGGCACATGAGTGAAAAAGATTGTGCAGAACATTCTTTCCACTGCCTCAGGATTGTCCCATAAGTGAGGCATAGTGCACTGCCAGTTAAACAAATTTGAAGTTGCAAACAGGATATGGGTAAAACCATCTCATGTTCCCCAGCAACCAGTAGAACCAGATAAGTTCTCAACGAGGCTTGTCATATCAGGGGTGTCTCAGAAACATTCTCCCTCATGGAGTTAAGTAACCTAGTGGGGGTCCACAAGGGCAAGGACGAGGGCTGCTGTAATATTGGAGGTGTTTGAAAAGCAGTCCCTGACCAAGTTTGCAAAAGGCTGGCTGGAGACTGCACAGAGGGGGTGAGGCCGCCTGATTCTTCTGAAGATGAGGGACCATCACTCTGAGCTCCCCCTTGATTCTCCTCTGTCCCTGAACTGTTCCTAACCTGCTTTTGAATCTTTGCACTCTATCAGGCGGGGAAAAACAGGAACAAAATTGTCCTCCTCCCAGTGCAGCTCTGGGGCATATGGTGGGGGATTTTTTTTACAAGAGCTCTCCATACAAACAGCTTCAAAAGCTATCCATCCCTCCATGGGTTCATAATTATACCATACAAACAAGTAATCCATTTGTCCCGGCCTAAGATCAACCAAAATATCCCTTAAGGATTCATCCTATCTGTGGAAAAGGTTTCACCCTCCGGCCAGTCTCTAGTCGGGGACAAATGAAAGGTAAATAATGGCCATTGGATCCAACACAGATTTCTCATCTTAAATTTAATTAGACCAGCTGTCTCAGAAATCTCTTTCCAATCTCTAAGTATCAGAGATAACGGGGCATCCCCTGGGCACTTATTGCCAACTTGTCCCATTTTAATGAAGGGACTCTAACCCCTCTTTCCCGGGTCGAGGTAAAGGGACTCTAACCCCCACCTCCCTGTGTCGAGCGCTCGCTTACCTCTCCGGGGACTCAAACACCTGGACTGGGACTCAAACCCAGGCTGGGACTCTAACCCAGACAATTTGGATCCTGCACAAACCTGGACTGGGACTCTAACCCAGACCTAGACTGGGACTCTAACCCAGACCTAAGTTGTCAGGGACTCTAACCCCGACAACCTGGACCCTACTCAAAGGGTAGGTGGACGTTGCTGGATTTCTATGAGCTTCAGCAGGTTCACAGAACACGCCTTATCGCCAACGCAGAGATCAGATCACCAGGCAAGGCTCCTCTAAACTGGAGGATGCACGCTGCGTTGCCTCAGGGTCCGATCCCCCGCTGGAGAGTCAGACGGGTCCCGGCGGAGTCGCCAAAGATGTCAGGGACTCTAACCCCGACGGCAAAGTTCGTTGTCTGACCGCGAGAGAGACAGGCAACACCAGCAAGGTCCGATCAAAAGGTCTTTATTGACAAGTGCACGCATCAATAGAGAGCAATTCATCTCCAGAGAGAACCAGCCCGCTCTTTACATCTTAGTATAAGCCTATATAGACAGTTCCGTCGCGTCATAAATTATTCACTGGAGCAACCCACCCCCTTCTTCTAACAACTAGAAACTAGACTCCTTTAGTATACATGCATGCCTAAAGTTAGAAATGTAGGGGAGTTAAAAACAAACAAAGAACAAAACCAGGGAGTGAAAGCAAGGAGGCTGGGAAACTAGGGCTCTTATCAGTTCTTCCAACGAGCTGCTCCCAACACAGCACATCTGGTACTATGCCAGGAATGCAGCTTCTCGCTTATCTCACTTTTTCCCAGCGCTTGTGAGACATGCTGCTGCTTCTCAGTGTTTTCCACTCAGGGATTACCCACAAACCTCTGTTAGCCTGACTTTGGTCAGGTTGGCATACCTGGTTTTGTCTGCTATATCTTTATTCAGGCCTAACAGAAGTCAGAATGGGGGGTGGGCCTGGGTTCCCCTACGTCAGTGGTTCTCAACCAGGGGTACGTGTACCCCTGAGGGGACGCAGAGAACTTCCATCAATGCATCTAGTTAATTGCCTCATTTTACCACAGGCTGCAGAAAAAGCCCCAGCACAGTCTGTAGGAACTGACATCCCCGCACAGAGTGACTCGTACACACGGCTCTGTGCCCCAGGCACTGACAGGGGAGCGCAGGGCTCACACCCCCGGGGTGTGTGGATAATTCTCAGGTACAAGGAGACGGTTGCCAGCCCCGCGCAGTCCCCGGCGATGGGGACAGGCAGCTGTTTCCAGATCGGACACTCGGGGCCCACAAGTGACCTGCTGCCTGACACCAGCTCCTGGACTTGCCTCTTGGGCAGGAGACCCCCGGCCCCTCCCCCACTCTACCCCCTAATCTCCCCTCCCCAACCTGGGGGAGAACCCAGGAGTCCTGGCTCCCAGCCCCGCCCACCCCCGTGTTTCCATAGGGCCTCACCCAACGCCCCCCCCGAGCGGGGCAGCCCCGCGGGGCACATGGGGGGGGGGCACAGACGAGGCCGGGGGAGGAGCAGGCGCCCGGCAGCCCCCCACCGCACTGGGGGGCGGGGCCAGGCCGAGACCCGGGACACGAGAGTCGCGTCAGGGGCCGGAGCTTGGGGAGGGCGGGGCCGGGGCTCTCTGGGGGCGGGGCGGGAGGTGTCCGATCGACCCAGGGACCCGCCCTCACCTGGGCTCGAGGGGACGGAAGCGCCCCGGGGCAGGCTGGGAGTTGTAGTTCCTGGCTCGTCTCAGAGCGGAAGTGACGAAAGGTTGCTCAGGCAACGCGCCCCCTCCCGGTGCGCACTGGGAAGCGTAGTTCTCCCTCACACGCGGCCTCTATTGGAGGAGGGGCCGTAACTCGTCATGTCGCTGCGCCCCTCCCCGGTCCCTGATTGGCGGAGAGAGCGCGGGACAGAGACTCGGCGCGTGGGGTGCACAGGACAGAGTTCAACCTGCCCCCCAGTGTCCCCCCCGCTGTGACTCTCCTGCCAGCCCCGCCCCCTCCCCGGGGTGCCCTGGTGTGGCAGTGCCCTATTGGTATCTCCCTCGCCCTCTCCCCACGCCATTGTGGTAGTGGCCACTTCAGGCAGTGGCCCGTTTATCATCTCCCCCACCAGCACCATTGCAGCAGTGCCCCCTGGTGGCCATGTGCGGCAGTGCCCTGTTGGTATCCCCCTCAGCCATTGCTGCAGTGACCCCTGCTGGCCAGTTTGAGTAGTAGCCTGTGTGTACCTCACCTCTTGGGGCAGTAACGTGTGGGGCCAGCTAAGACAGTGCACAGTCTGTGACGTCTGGTGGCCACGTAGGGCAGTGGCCTGTATGTACCATCTCCTCTGGAGCGGTGACCACTGATGTCTTGGTGCTAAGATGCAGCCACCTCTGGGTTACGTGGTGGGGCTGTTTACAGGACAGTGGGGACAGCCCCCCCATTCCAGGAAGTAGGGGAAAGTGCGGTGTTCAGGGTAGAACATTCCACCTTCTACTGAACTGTGATGCTCTGAGCCCCTTTCCCTTCCATGAAGAAGACCCTGTGTGACTCCAGAGCTGGTCCAGTAACAGGTATCACCTCACCTGCCTTGTCTCTCTGGTATTCTGGCCAGTGTCCAACTTCCCCTTCACTGTTGGTCTTCAAACCTCCTCCAAGCCTCCCCCACAGTCCCTTAAGATGCCAAACCTCCCCTGGAGCCCAACCCTGGGAAGGGCACAGCACCTGAAAACCCTGCGGCACCATGGAGGGTGGTAGTGTCCACTGCCTTCATCTCCCACCAGCCGGGACGGACCCCACAGCATCATGGGAGTGGTCGTGTCTCCTGCTTCCATTTCCTGACAGCTGCTGCCAGGCCTGGCCCAGACTTCCCATTTCTGGTGCAAGTCTGGAAGCAAGTGCTGCCATGAGCGGTGCCAGGAAGGGTGGTGCTGGTGTCAGGAGAAAGCAGGAGGAGTAGGTGGGTCTGTGCTACTGCGGGGAGGTGCTTCCCTTACTGTGAAAGGGCCCCGCTATTAGAGGAGACGTCATCTCCCTGCCCTGCTACACTCTGCACCAGCCCCTGGTTGTCACGGGAGCAGGGCTGGTTCCAGGCACCAGTGTAGCAAGCAGGTGCTTGGAGCAGCCAATTCAAAGGGACGTGCCGTCCGGTATCGGGGCAGCACATCTGGATCTTTGGCGGAAATTCTGCGGCGGGTCCCCCATTCCCTGTCTTAGTCTTTGAGCTGCCACCAAATCTCTACCAAAGAGGAGGGGAGGGAGGACTCGCCGCCGAACTGCCGCAGAAGAAGCAGTGTGGTTGAGCTGCCGCCGAAGAGCCACAGCTTTTTTTTTTCTTTCTTATTTACTTTCTCCACACCGGTCATGGTTTTATAGACCTCCGTCGTATCCCCCTTTAGTCGTCTCTTTTCCAAGATGAAAAGTCCCAATCTTATGAATCTCTTCTTAGATGGAAGCTGGTCCATATCCCCTCATCATCTTTGTTGTCCTTTTCTGAATCTTTCCCATTCCAGTAGATCTTTTTTGAGATTGGGGCGATGGCATCAGCATGCAGTATTCAAGATGTGGGCGTACCATGGATTGATATTGAGGCGATATGATAGTTTCTGTCTTCTTACCTATCCCTTTCTTAATGATTCCCAACACTCCGTTGCACATTGAGTGGATGTTTTCAGAGAACTATCCACAACGACTCCCAGATCTCTTTCTTGAGTGGTAACAGCTAATTTAGACCCCATCGTTTTAGAGGGATAGTTGGGATTATGTTTTCCAATGTGCATTACTTTGCACTGAACAGCACCAACGTTCATCTGTCATTTGGTTGTCCCGTCACCCAGTTTTGTGAGATCTCTTTGTGGCTCTTCGCAGACTACCTGGGACTTAACTATCCTGAGCAATTTTGTATCATCTGCAAATTTTGCCACCTCACTGTTTACCCCTTTCCCCAGATCATTTATGAATAAGTTGAACAGTACTGCTCCCAGTACAGACACCTGGGGACAAGAGAGGGAAGATCCTTTTCTGACACTGGCAGACCAGGTGCTAGCTCATGCCAAGGCCCCTAGGCCTTACTGAAAAGTGACAAACGCATGGCTGGAAACTAGTCTTGCTCATCTGTTTGTTAGTGTTGTTAAAACAGGCATTAGAGTCATAAAAATGTGTTTAGAGTTTATGATAAGCTCGTGAGTTGCTGCATGCATTCTTCTCACCTATAATAGCCGTAACCCATGTTGTAAGATGATCTATAAGCGTTGGCACTAAAGCTGTAAACCCCCTTGCCGCCACCCCGCCACCAGTCAGGAGAGAAGCATTACCAAGTGTGAAATGCTAGTTTACCAGAAGAGGCGTCATCTCCTTTCCAACAAGAGAAGGCCCTGACTGAGACATCAGACAAGCCACTGTGGATCATCCGTGGACAAAAGACCTGGTTGATTGCTCCCTCTCACACACCCACGAGGAGGCAGAGACCTGCACAAACACTTGCCCCCATCAGCTTGAGCTCTGGGGGAATGGAATAAAAATCCCTATTGGGAAGAAACTGTTGTCCCCACCCCTGATGCTGCTTGGACTTCAGGGAGACAGCATGCCTTCTAAGCATAAGCAAGGGATCCCGGCTGTTTGGCTAGGGTTAGCCCTAAAGGACATACAGAGTTTGCGTGTTACAGCAGCTTCTACTACACCTGGGTGGCAAGCTAGAGTCAGGGAGCCCAAGGGGGCTGTCTGTGACTCCATGTTAAGGCTGTTCTACTGCCTGAGGAGATCACACTTGATGCTTGGTGGGTGAGATCAAAGTGTAGAACACACAACCGTGAGGAACCCCACTGCCTGCCAGCCCCAGGCGCCAGGGGTTCCTGCTCTCTGGGGCTCTAGCTGCACTAGGAAGGTAAGTTTTTAGCTTGCCTGGTTCAGAAAACCGGAGGGGAAAGATAGAGAAACCACATTACAATTTTTTAAAAAGAATCCTCATGATTTGTAAGTCACTGTTGTGATTCTGGGGATTTTCCAATAGTGAGGGTGGCAATAATGAGAAGTTAAGGGTTATTATTTAGCATTTAGATTACAGTCGGTTTGGGGGGGAAAAATCAGGCTTGGGGCCCCTGTGTGCCGGGTGCAGCATGACACCTAGTGCCTTGTCTCAATCTTACGAACCAAGATACATAGAACGTCGGTCGGGTGGGGAGAAGTCTGTGTAACTCATGCAGTTGTTGATGTACATGTAATCTCAAATATTACCAAGCCCCCACCCCAAGAAAAACAAAAACAAAAAAACAACCATCTCCCCAACAGACCCAGAGTCTGGAAAGCATTTGTCCCTCATACTGTTGAAAAGACTCACAGCAGAAAGAAAGAGTCCAGCTTCTTAAATAATTCTCTAGCCAGACAAAGAGGAACCTCTCACATCTGCAGACTCACAAAACATTTTCAAGAAACCCTAACTGTACTGTGTTTATCATAAAGAAATAAAAACACTAAAGATACCAGATTTTTCTGCTATTTAAAAAAAATCTGCTTGAAAGAAAGATCATCACAGTTTAACTCTTTTCTGTTTTTCTAACTAAAAGGTTCTCCCCTAAAGGAGATACACCATTCCTGGAAACACTGCAATACCAAGCTGATGCATAGGATAGATAAAACAAGCTCCTATTCAACTAATCCTCTCATTTCAAAAATCAAGCTAATATGCTCTTCTCACATCAAAGACACATCAGACATTATATTGACCAAAACACACACTATAGTTTGATCTTAGCTCCAGGGAACCAAGAAACAATGTTGACCCCTGCGCTCATCCATTTCTGCCTCACTGGGACGAGCTCCCAGACACGCAACAAACACCATAACTAGGGAACTCTACGGGAGACTGACTCACTTCCCCGAAATGACTCCAGTGGAAGAATTCAAAGCAAGAACCCTTAACACACAATTCTGTTCAAAGACAAGCAAGTCTTGCAGATGCCTTCCTCTCGCTGGTTTCCCCTCTAGACTCCTAATTTCCATAAACCCACCCACTGACCTGTGACTACCAATCTCTCACTCTTAACTCTTACAGCAAACCAGGGCAAAGAAAGCCTACGCAAGCGCTATTCCGCAGCCCCAGTGCTCTTTTCTGCTCCTTCCCACGCAACTATCTCAAACATACAGTCAATTGCATCAAAGCAATTCCTCGCTATTTGGGGCATTGGTGCCCCTTAGTCCCTCTGAGGTGATCGGCTGGTTCCTTCTGGCCATAAACGCTAGGAATCTGACTCAAAGGGCCACAACCTTCCTCCTCTTCCGCTCCTATGAACTATCCCTCATCTGGGCAAAACCTTTGAAAACACTGGTGTTTTCCCAACAGGAAAGGGATGGACAATTTCTCTTCTGTGGGGAGACAAGGGAAACCATGCAATCACCTTCTGGAAGGTATATTAAGGAGGGCGGCATAAGAACCCTCACGGACTAGATTAAGAAAGCAGCTCTTCAACTGACCTTCCAACAATGACAAACTAAAATCTGTAAGAGCAGCCTTTCAACTCAGGGGCCCAATAATAAGCTGTTGCCAATAACTAACCAAGGAGTTACAAATGACACCAAACCACACACTCTTAGGACAAACCAAACGTTAACACAAACAACAATGCATTTTTTTGCTGCTCTTCAACAGTGATAACCAAAAACTTACAAAACTGAAGAGCCAGCAGAATACACATCACAAAACAGTCCTCTGCTACCTAGGAAGCCATCTCACTAACACAATGAATTAAAAAAAAAAAAAAAAAAAGGCAGAAAATCCCAAACAGTCATTTTCAGAGCTTTGAGTTGTTTTCATACACTAACAGAAAAGCTTGAGCTACTGACAACAGTTCAGGTAGCATTCTGTTCTTTTCACAACAGGAAACAGCCTCACCAAAACAAAGCCTCAAAAAATTGGGTACAAACTCATAAATGTTCCTCTCTACAGAAATCTTTAGTAAAAGGTAAAAGATTTATACAAATTGAAGAGAAAAACAGAGTGCAGAGAATACAGGGCAGAGGCGCTGCTGGGGCAACCGCGTATGCTACCACAAGTCAGGGTGACTACTCTCACAGCCCGCTAAACCGCTAGCTTTTAGAGGAAATGGAATTGAATCGATTGACAGCCTGTCATAAACAGATAGCTAAGGGTGATAGCTAAGGGTTAATGTCTCTTTCACCTGAAGCACCTGACCAGAGGACCAATCAGGAAACCGGATTTTTTTCAACTCTGGGTGGAGGGAAGTTTGTGTCTGAGTCTTTGTTTTCTGTCTGCCTGCTTTCTCTGAGCTTTGGAGAAGTAGTTTCTACTTTCTAGTCTTCTGTTTCTAAGTGTAAGGACAAAGAGATCACGTCCCAACTTTTCCAATAGCTCATCGGTGCGTGGCATTGGATAGTTGTCCGGATGAGTTACGGCATTTAGCTTACGGTAGTCCACGCAAAAGCGTATTTCCCCATCTGGTTTGGGTACCAGAACCACTGGAGATGCCCATGCACTGGTAGATGGGCGGATTATACCCATCTGTAGCATGTTCTGGATCTCCCGTTTTATAGCAGCTTGGGCATGAGGAGACATCCGGTAGGGTGGGGTTCTGATTGGGTGAGCATTACCTGTATCAATGGAGTGGTATGCCCATTCAGTCCGTCCCGGGGTGGCTGAGAACAATAGGGCGAAGCTAGTGCACAGCTCCTTGATTTGTCGCCGCTGCAGACGTTCCAGGGTGGTTGAGAGGTTCACCTCTTCCACGCCACCATCTTTTTTCCCGTCGTAGTAGACACCGTCAGGCCACTCAGCATCATCTCCCTGGACTGTAAACTGACAAACCTGTAAGTCTCTGGAATAGAAAGGCTTGAGAGAATTAACATGGTACACTTTAGGCTTTAGTGAGGAATTGGGAAATGCTATGAGGTAGTTTACAGTTCCCAGGCGCTCTTGGACCGTGAATGGCCCTTCCCATGATGCTTCCATCTTATGGGCCTGTTGCGCCTTCAAAACCATAACCTGGTCTCCTACCTTGAAAGAACGTTCTCTGGCATGTCTGTCATACCAGGCCTTTTGCTCTTCCTGAGCATCCTTTAGGTTCTCTCTAGCAAGGGCTAAAGAGTGTTGGAGGGTGCTTTGTAAGTTGCTTACAAAGTCCAGAATGTTAGTTCCTGGAGAAGGCATAAACCCCTCCCATTGCTGCTTCACCAACTGTAATGGTCCCTTAACCTCGTGACCATACACAAGTTCAAATGGTGAAAACCCTAAACTGGGATGTGGTACAGCCCTGTAGGCAAACAGCAATGGCTGCAACACTAGGTCCCAATTATTGGAGAAATCGTTGATGAATTTTCGTATCATGGCCCCCAAAGTTCCATTGAACCTTTCCACCAGGCCATTGGTTTGATGGTGGTATGGGGTGGCAACCAAGTGATTCACCCCATGAGTTTCCCACAGTTTTTCCATGGTCCCTGCCAGGAAATTAGACCCTGAATCTGTAAGGATGTCGGAGGGCCAACCTACCCTGGCAAAGATGTCTGTTAGGGCCAGGCACACAGTGTTAGCCCTGGTATTGCCTAGAGCTACTGCTTCCGGCCATCGGGTAGCAAAGTCCACGAAAGTCAGTACGTACTGCTTTCCTCTGGGCGTCTTTTTTGGGAAAGGGCCCAGAATATCCACAGCTACTCGCTGAAATGGGACCTCAATTATGGGGAGTGGCTGGAGAGGGGCCTTGACCTGGTCTTGAGGCTTTCCCACTCTTTGGCACACCTCACAAGACCGGACATACTTGGCAACGTCCTTGCTCATCCCCTCCAAGTGGAAGGACTTCCCCAACCGGTCCTTGGTTCTGTTCACCCCAGCATGGCCACTGGGATGATCATGGGCTAAGCTTAAGAGCCTCCCCCGGTACTTAGTTGGAACCACCAACTGTTTTTGCGGCTGCCATTCTTTCCGGTGTCCACCAGAAAGAATTTCCTTGTATAAAAGTCCTTGGTCTATAACAAACCGGGATCGATTAGAAGAGCTGAGAGGCGGTGGGGTGCTCTGTGCCGCCGCCCAAGCTTTCTGAAGGCTGTCATCTGCTTCCTGCTCAGTCTGGAACTGTTCCCTTGAGGCTGGGGTCACCAGTTCTTCCTCAGACTGTGGACTTGGGCTTGGTCCCTCTGGAAGCGATGTAGGTGATGTGTTTGTTTCCGTTGCTGGTGCACCTGAGGTTATTTCAGGCTCTGGCTGAGCCTTTTGGGTATGGCTGTCTGTTGCTTCTGCCAGTTTTGGCTCGCTGGCGCCCTCTGGCTTTGAGTTTGAAGATGTGGTTGCACTTGCTGGTGCTGGTTGCTGTTCCAGTTCCGGGCCTGAGACTGGAGATGCTGTGGCTGTTTCAGTGGTAGGCATGGAATCCGGGTCCACTACCTCTGTCTGGGTCTCTGGTAACACAGACGGGGCCTCTGTGGACGGCTCAGGAACAGGAATGGGTCTGGAAGCTTGCCTGGTTTGGCTACGGGTAACCATTCCCACTCTCTTGGCCCGCCTCACCTGGTTGGCCAAGTCTTCCCCCAGTAGCATGGGGATAGGATAATTGTCATAGACTGCAAAAGTCCACATTCCTGACCAGCCTTTGTACTGGACAGGCAGTTGAGCTGTAGGCAAGTCTACAGCTTGTGACATGAATGGGTAAATTGTAACTTTTGCCTTTGGGTTGATGAATTTGGGGTCTACGAAGGATTGGTGGATAGCTGACACTTGTGCCCCCGTGTCTCTCCACGCAGTAACCTTCTTTCCGCCCACTCTCAAATTTTCCCTTCGCTCCAAGGGTATTTGAGAGGCATCCGGGCCTGGGGATCTTTGGGGTGATGGTGGTGTAATGAATTGCACTCGCATGGTGTTTATGGGACAGTTGGCCTTGATATGTCCCAGTTCATTACACTTAAAGCATCTTCCATCTGATGGGTCACTGGGCCGAGGTGAGTTACTGGAGACTGGTGAGGTGGGTGTCTGTGGCTTTACTTGGGTGGTATGTGGGGTCTTTGGCTGTCCTCGGTTGTAGGGTTTATGGTCTGTGTGCCCCCTGAGGTAATCGTTCCCCTTGACAGTAGCTTTCTTGCTTTCTGCCAGTTCCATCCATTTGGCTCCAATCTCCCCCGCCTCAGCGAGATCTTTGGGTTTTCCATCTTGTATGTACCGTGTGATGTCTTCAGGAACACCATCCAAGAACTGCTCCATTTGTATGAGGAGGTGCAGTTCTTCCAAGGTTTGAACGTTGTTTTCTGTTATCCAGGCCTCATAGTTTTTTGCAATGTAGTAGGCGTGTTTGGGAAATGACACCTCTGGTTTCCACTTTTGGGTTCTGAAGCGCCGACGGGCATGATCTGGGGTTATCCCCATTCTGTATCTGGCCTTGGTTTGAAAAAGTTTATAGTCATTCATTTGCTGCTTAGGCATTTCAGCTGCCACCTCTGCTAAAGGTCCACTGAGCTGTGGCCTCAATTCTACCATGTACTGGTCTTTGGGGATGTTGTACCCAAGACAGGCTCTTTCAAAATTTTCCAAGAAGACCTCGGTGTCATCACCTGCCTTGTAGGTGGGAAATTTCCTGTGCTGTGGAGCAATAATTGGCGCCGGGTTGTTAGGGTTGGCTGGCACATGCAGCCCAGCTTTTGCCAAGTCCAGTTCATGTTTTCTCTGTTTTTCCTTCTCTTCATTTTCTTTTTGTTGTTTTTCCATTTCTTTTTGTTGTTTTTCCATGTCTCGGCGGTGGTCCGCCTCTTTGGCTGCCTGTTCTCTTTGGTAGGCTGCCTCTCTTTCTCTCTCTCTTATTTCCATCTCTGTTTGTTTTATTTCCAATTGTCGCCTGTGTTCAGCTTCTTTGATTTGTTCTTCGGCCTCCATTTTTGTCTTGGTAGACATGGTTCCTGTTTTCTTGTGTTGGGGTGCCCTCCGGTGTTTATCTTCTGAACTGCAGGTTTTCTGTTGCCTCCTGAAGTCTGCCTAGCAACAGTGCCTTTAGCTAATCTTCAATGTTAAGTAAACCTGAAAAACCACTTTATTTGCATATATATAGTGCTGGTAATGACTCTCAATGGGAGTGCTATTGTGTGACAAAAGACTCTTAATAGCACCTTAATGATTTCTTGCTTAAGATGCAAGCTACAAACTGCCAGAGAGAGCAGAAAAAAAATTCTCTCTGGTTCCCTTTTAAAACCAAACTGTTTCTCTCTGCTAAAAAGCCCTTAGCAGAGAAAAGAAAAATATAATATTCCTACTGGCTTCTGGATTCTGTCTATCTCCCACCGCTGCCACCATGTCATAACCTTAGTCCCAGATTTGGACCTTAGCGTCCAAACTATGGGGGTTAGCATGAAAACCTCCAAGCTTAGCTACCAGCTTGGACCTGGTACTTGCTGCCACCACCCAAAAAATTAGAGTGTTTTGGGGCACTCTGGTCCCCCTGAAAAACCTTCCCTGGGGACCCCAAGACCCAAATCTTTTGAGTCTCACAACAAAGGGAAATAATCCTTTTTCCCTTCCCCCCTCCAGGTGCTCCTGGAGAGATACACAGACACAAGCTCTGTGAATCCAAACAGAGTGACTCCCCCTCTCCGTTTCCAGTCCTGGAAACAAAAGCACTTTCCTCTTCACCCAGAGGAATGCAAAATCAGGCTAGCAAATCCAACACACACAGATCTCCCCCCCCCCGATTTCTTCCTCCCACCAATTCCCTGGTGAGTACAGACTCAATTTCCCTGAAATTTCCCAGTAAAGAAAACTTCAACAGGTCTTAAAAGAAAGCTTTATATAAAAAGAAAGAAAAATACATACAAATGGTCTCTCTGTATTAAGGTGACGAAATACAGGGTCAATTGCTTAAAAGAATATTGAATAAACAGCCTTATTCAAAAAGAATACAAATCAAAGCACTCCAGCACTTATATTCATGCAAATACCAAAGAAAAGAAACTATATAACTTACTATCTGATCTCTTTGTCCTTACACTTAGAAACAGAAGACTAGAAAGTAGAAACTACTTCTCCAAAGCTCAGAGAAAGCAGGCAGACAGAAAACAAAGACTCAGACACAAACTTCCCTCCACCCAGAGTTGAAAAAAATCCGGTTTCCTGATTGGTCCTCTGGTCAGGTGCTTCAGGTGAAAGAGACATTAACCCTTAGCTATCACCCTTAGCTATCTGTTTATGACACAGCCCGAGTTGGATCATCAGAATCGGGGACACAGGGAACAAAACCAGCCCCTTGACCAGGGACTTGTTTCGCTGCGCGCAATGCATTGTGGGTATGCAAATAAGATGCTCCGGCTGTTTCCGGTGCTCAAAGGAGTCTTTTCTCCGGGCTGCCTCTGCGCCTTCCCCAGCTGGGTGGAGATTGGGATACGGCAGAGGTGGAGAAGCTGCTCTCCTGAGATAGTCCCGCTGATGCCCAGGCGCATGGAGGATGGAGCCCGGACGAGAAGCCAGAGGCACTTGGCCCACAGCTCAAATCCGGAGCAAAAGCACACACTTTGCAAAGGAACAGGAGCCAGGTTCTCGGACATGAGATTCTATCTGCTGGCCGGGGTGCAACCCCGCGTTGTACCTGCTGCTTGGTCTGCCTCTGCTGCAAAGTAGCTCAGGAGGTCATCTAGTCCAACCCAATCCCCAACTAAATCATCCCAGCCAGGGCTTTGTCAAGCCTGACCTTAAAAACCTTTAAAGAAGGAGATTCCAGCACCTCCCTAGGGAACCCATTACAATGCTTCACCACCCTCCTCGGTGAAAAAGTTTCCCTAATATCCAACCTAAACTTCCCCACAGAACATGGGACCATTGCTCCTTGTTCTGTCATCTGTTACCACTGAGAACAGTCTAGATCCATCTTCTTTGGAACCCCCTTTCAGGTAGTTGAAAGCAGCGATCAAATCCCCCCTCATTCTTCTCTTCTGCAGACTAAACAATCCCAGTTCTCTCAGCCTCTCCTCATAAGTTATGTCTTCCAGCTCCCTAATCATGGGATCAGGGCCGGCGGTTTTTTGCCTCCCCAAGCAAAAAAAATGTCTGCCCCCCCCGTCCCAGCCCTAGGGTCCCCCCCCCGCACCCGCCTGCTGCCCCAGGCCTGGGCTTTCCCCCACACATGCAGCCCTGCTGCCCCAGCGCTGGGCTTCCCCCTTTCCCCTCCACCAGTGCCCTCACCCCACCCCACTGCTACCCCAGCCCTGGGCTCCTCCCCAGCAGTGCCCCCCCAACTTCCTGGTGCCTCAGCCCTAGGCTCTCCCCCATCTCCACCTGCACCCTCCTTCTGCCGCAGCCCTGGGTCACTGGTAACTCGCTCCCAGGGCAGGTCATTCAGCAGGAATTTTGGAAGTGCAAAAACACAGACAGGATTGGTTCCCACATGGTTATAGAAGTGCAGTAAAGTGGAACAATTTTCAGCTTGTGTGATTGGAAGATATCTGGATGCATATTATAAGACTGTCCTCCATAAATGAGGAAAAGTTGAGGTGCCTTTATTATTCTTTTGTTCCACTCTTTCTTTCTATGGGGAATTTCCCAATGCAATATCACTGTTTTCCTTTTAAACAAACAAAAAAAAAGGCACTGGCAGTTGAAAATAGTAATTCCAGTCCTAATAACCCCTCGGGAGCATTTCTTGCTCAATTTCATCCTACTTTTTCTACAGCAAGTTACAGTGGATCAGTATATTTGATTTCGGAGAAATGAAGTACCAGCTGCCAAAACTGAGCTTGAGCACTCCTGAATTTTGAGGCGTTCAAATCTGGGTGTGTGTGGGAGGGCGTGGTTGTGGGCTCTGCGGGGGAGAACAGCAGCATGTATGCAGAACATGTCTGGAGCTGCCTGGAGTCAGACAAACTGGTCTGAGTGGCACAGTAAGGGGGCTGGGCTGTTGAAGAAATGGTATGGGGTTCCAGGGGGGCAGTCAAGGAGCAGGGGGGGTTGGATGGGGCAGAGGTTCTGGGGGGCAGTCAGGGGCATGGAGAAAGGGGGGTTAGATGGGTCAGAGCTTTGGTGGGGCAGTCAGGGGACAGGCAGCGGTTGGATAGGCATGGGAGTCCCAGACGTTTGTCAGGGGACAGGTAGGGGGTGGGGTCCTGGGAGCAAGTTGGGGGGGGTCTCAGGAGGGGGCTGTTGGGGACAAGGAGAAGGGAGGCTTAGACAGGGGCTGAGGTTCCAAGGGACAGTTAGGGGCAGGGGTCCCGGGAGGGGGCAATCAGCGGACAAGGACCAGTGGCGCTTAGATAGTGGGTGGGGTCCCAGGAGGGGGTGGTCAGGGGACAGGGAGCAGGGGGATTGGATGGGTTGGGGTTTCTGGGGGGGGCAGTCGGAGGGAGTGGATGGGGGCAGGGTGGGACTTCCCTCCCCCTGGAGTGTCCTGTGTTTTGAATGTTAAAATATGGTCTTCCTGCCATTCACAGGGCAACTCTCCACTCACAGCACGCTGCCGCATGAGGCCCTCCTCCTTTTCCAGTTGGTAGTGGCCAAGGGAATGCTGGGAAATGTAGTTCTTTCCCTGCTCCAGGGCTGGCTCTATAGGCAGGGAGCTAACCAAGGAACTACAGCTCCCAGAGCCCCTGTTGGTTCTCAGCTCCCATGCCGCCCCTGCAAATGGGCTGCCCCAAGCAGGTGCTTTGCTGGTGCCTAGAGCCGCCCTAGGGGGTGACGCTCCGGCTCCCCAGCGGCAGGGCAGCCTGACCTGCAGTCCAGCCTGGGCCCCTCAGGCTGCCGTGAGCGCCATCTTGTGACTGGAGCCAGAATTGCAGGGCCAGTTCCAGCTCAGCCTGAAAGCCTCAGCTGACAGGGAACATCTTGGTTCAGGGCTGGCTCCTGGCTTTTTGCATGCCCCCCCCCCTCCAAAAAAAGGGGGGACGGGGGCTGGAGTGCCACCGCCAAGCACATGCTTGGAGCACTGGTGCCTGATCTCAGCACTGGAAATGGACCCCAGGGGTCCTGGCTCCCAGCCTCCCTTCCTCTAACCACTAGACCCCACTCTCCCCCCTTTTTGGGGAGCCAGGATTCCTGGGTTCTAGCCCCATCTCTGGGAGCAGAGTGGGGTCTAGTGGTTAGAGCAGGAGGAGCCAAGACTCCTGGGATCTACTCTCAGTGCTTCTGCGTGACCCTGGACCTCTGTTTCTCCTCCCACTTTTTGGATATGGAGCCTGTAAACTCTCTGGGGCATGGCCTATCTCTCGCTGTGTCTGGGCAGCACCTGGCCCAACAGGGCTCTGATCTCAGCTAGGGCAGAGACTGTCTCTTTGTCTGTGCAGCCCCTGGCACAACAGGGGTTTGAGTCTGCCCCGCTCTCTGTAGGTGCTGCTGTTGTACAGATAAATAGTCATGATACTAAAAGGCGTGGCAGTGCGTGAGTGCACCACCATTGCCATGCAGGGGAAAGCCGGTACAAATTACCGGGACCTGGTGGTCCAGAAGAGGGCCCAAGGCCTAGTTTCCCTGGCTTCATTGCCCTGTTTAGCTGGTCCACCTTGCTGGGGGGCCTGAAAAAATTTTTCACCAGGCCTGAACCCGCTTTCAGCGGCCCTGAGGGTATGGGGGGCCTTGCCCTCCACGGAGCATGGGGATGCCAATAGGCACCTTTGCATGGTCCCCCCAAGCAGGGCCAAGATGGAAATAGGGGGCCTGTGCCCCCAACATGGAGAATCTGGGGTGCAACCTTGCTTAACGGGTCAGTCTGTCCTTTCTCTGACTCTCCCATTCCACCTTCAACTAGCGCTTGTGGTTCATTTGTTCTTTTTCATTCCTTTCCTTGTCTAGCTTGTATGTTCTTGCTTCTTTTCCCCCCTCTATCTTTCATGCTCTTCCTTTCTTTCCTTCTTTTTCTATTTTTTTCTCTCCCTTTATTTCTTTCTCTGCCTTCCATGTTCTTTTCGCTCTCGCTCTCTCGCTGGTTATTTTTTTCACTCGCTCTTTTTTCTCACTCCCTTCCAAGCCAAGCAAGTTCTCCTCACACACACATTTTGACAGGTTTTCCTGCTGATCACTGAGTGTATTAAGCACATCTTCAGTGGGGGTTTGGCAGCCAGGGAGCAGGAAGCAGGCTGACCGGGTGTCTTTGTGGCTGTCTGCTGGCCACACATAAGCATGGTCCTCCTTTCCTCTTGCCCCTCCCTCAGTTGCTCTCTAGCTTTTAAGCCTTCCCTTGGAGCTGTCAGCACCAGCCGCCTCTGCTTTAGGTGTCCAGAGCAGGAAAGGTGTGTTGGGCTCCAGCCTGAGACTCTTCCACCGTCCTGCCTAGCCCTGACTATCAAGCCTGGCCCTGGCACTCCTTCCTTCAAGTGCCATGTGGACAAGAGGCAACATGTGGCTGCAAGCAAAATGGCCAAACTTGTGGGCATCAGGAGAAGTTGTGAAAATCCCAAGCAGCTGGTCAAACCACAGGACTGCAGGCATCAGCAACCAGGGTAGTAAGTTCTAGAGCCCCAACCCATTGTGGCCCTCACAACTGGGCTCTAGAGGGCAAGTCACCCAGCAGGAGGGGAAAGATTTGCTCTTACCCAGCTGGAAACAGGGAAGTTGAGCACTGTAAGCTCCAGGAGTTTGCTATAATGTCCCACTGAGATTTGAACTCAGATTGCAGGATTCAGAGTCCTGAGTGCTGCCTATTACGCCATGGGACCAGCTTGAGGTGCTGTCTCTGCACATCGGTGATCCTCACTGGGCTAGCTCGTGTAAGGGACTGTTGGCCCCTTACTAAAGCTCAGTGGGTTTTTGGTTGGCTAGTTCCCAGTACCAACAGAAGTGGGAAGGATCAATAGGAAATCAGGACCCTAAGACTGACAGTCCCCAGGGGCAATGGGGAGAGGCCAAAGCTCCAAAGTTAGCCCGACTGACAGGCCAGGCAGTGTAATGAGGGAGTCACCAGGGCAGGGAATCCCATCATCTGTGTGAGCTGGAACTACCTAGGCCAGAGTGGGACCCAGCTAAGGAGAAAGCAGGAGCCTGAGAAGAGGTGGGGAGCAGAGCTGTGCCAGCCAGGGAGAACCAGAGCAGATCCATGCTAGGAACTGAGCTGGAGCAGCATGAGCCACAGAAGCTGCCCAGGGAGCAGATCTGTGCTGGGAGAAGAGCTGCAGCAAGCAGAGCCAGAGAGGCCAGAGGAGCAGACCAGGGAGATGGAGGCAGAGCCGCAGCAGCACTGGGGCTGGAGGTGGGTGCAGTGAGCAGCTTGGGAGAGTGAGAGGGACCCTGGGCAGAAGGCCCAGCACAAGGAGATGCCACCAATCAAGAGGCCTTGCAGGCCAGACCTTCAGGGGTGGGGGGATCATATCCCCTACATGGGGGCTGACACTGGGAACAAGGGTCCTGTCACCTAGAGCATGTGGCCACCGCCAGAGCAAGTGTCCGGCCTGTGGTGTCCCTGCAGCACAGCCAGGGCCTGGGAAGGAGGCCTGGGACATGTGAGGGAGAGACTGTGACCTGCCCTGACACTCCAGAGACGGTGGTTGTGATCTCCCTGTAGCCCTTTTCAAGTGAGCCCGACAAGATTCCTGGGCCCAGCCTTGTTGAGGTTACGAGGGCTCTGCCACCATGAGAGTAGAAAGAGCGTCCTTGGGGTCAGGCAGGCCTCTGGGTAAGGGGGTGGGGACTCAGATCCTCTCTCTGGCCAATTGCACCAGGGTCATGTATAAACCTGGGGACTCAGATCCTCTCTCTGGCCAATTGCACCAGGGTCATGTATAAACCAGGGAAGTTCCCCACAATAGCCAGACCTGAACCCCCTGTACACTTGCCCTCTGTACTCATTGCTTCTCTGTCTCTCTTCCCTTCATCTCTGCTGGTCTCCCTCTGAGCTTTCTCAGCACCTGGCCCCACAGCACTTCCTGCCAGCCAGAGACTGCTTGTTCTAGGCCTGCTCCTGTGGATGTGGCCTCTCTCCTGATTCCTGAGGAAAGGAACCTTTCCAGGAAATGGCCATGGATTCTGGGAATCTGCATGTGGCTGGTGGACAGCACCAGGAATCATTTGGCTCCTGGCACACAAGGCCACTTAAAAGCTGAGTTTTTAGACAGGGGCTTGAACCCTGGATCTTAAGATTAAAAGCCTGATGTTTTACCAGCTGAGCTAGTTGAGACCATTTTCCCCATTCACTACAAGAGCAAGCAAGTAGGCAAAGAGAGGCAAAAAAAGTCCCAGGAACCCCTCCTCTTTTTCTGCACATCCATTGCCTGTCAGCAGGATTCCTCCTCCTCCTTCCTTCTGTGCCTCAGTGTGACTAAATCTCCACACCTAGACAGCTGGTCCATCCGCTGCACCCCAATCCCCCCATGCCTGAGCCTCCCTGCCAAAGCCCTGCACCTGGCTCCATAGAATTAAGTCTCACGTGTTGCTGGGAACTCGACTTCTTGTGCCCACAGAGTCTCGGCCCTCTTCAGTAGATGACCTGAGACACACAATGTCCGACTTTTCCAAAGAAGTGCTTGGAGTGTGTTTTTTGTGTGTTACCATGTGGCCTAATGGATAAGGTGTCTGAGTGTGGATCAGAAGATTGAGGGTTTGAGTCCCTTGGTGGTTGTGTTTCTGCAGTTATACCATTGTGCTGAAAGTTCTGCTCCCTTCAGGGCTGGAACCTCTTCTTGGCTGCTCAGGCCAATGCTCTGGCTTCAGCTAGAGCCCTGGGAAGGAGTTGGGGGATGGGTGTCACAAAGGCTGCGGCAAGAGCCCCAGGTGCTTCCAGTCTAGCCTTTGCCCTTCCTGATTTGCCAGAGAAAATGGGCGGCTGCCCAGGCTGGCGTGTGCACCTGTCCCTGTGCTAGATAGATGCTACTTGCTACATAGCGTCTTCGGAGCCTGGGTGATTCTCTATTCTCGCCAGCTGGGGAAA
The DNA here is from genome assembly GCF_007399415.2 of Gopherus evgoodei. NCBI lineage: Eukaryota > Metazoa > Chordata > Testudines > Testudinidae > Gopherus > Gopherus evgoodei. The sequence goes on along the minus strand of NW_022059891.1, from coordinate 16,028 downwards.
AGCCTCTTGGGGTAAAATCTCCTGCCCCACTGCAAAAGTGAGCACCTTGAGTGGGACCAGTCAGAGGCCCCACCATGGGGGCTGGCCCTGCTTTCCTACCAACTTGTGATGTTATCCACAGAGCATCAGCAGCTGCCCCACGTGCTCATGACCTTCAGTGGGTGTTTGGCATGGCAGGGAGCAGCCTGGCTGGGTGATTTTGTGCCTGCCTGAAGGCCACACATAGGCATGGTCCTGCCCTCCTCTAGCCCTCACCTCAGTTGCTCTGTAGTATTTAAGCCTTCCCTTGGAGCCTTCAGCACCAGCTGCCTCTGCTCTAGGTGCCCAGAGGAGGAGAGGTGTGTGGGGTCACTTTTACAGATGCCCCTTCCCTGGTACTGCCCTTGCTCAGCTGCACAGAGGAGCTTCCATCCCCAATCCCTGCCTGTCACTGCCCAGCAGCCCTCTGGCACCATTCCTGAGGGCTACCCTGCCTCACTTTCTTCCTACCATGTTGGGAAAGACAGTTCTCATTATTAAAGGTCAGGTGGGCCAACTAGGGGCAGAAGCCTGTTCTATGTTTTCCTACTGCAGAGCCCAAGCTCAGGAACTCACCTTGGGTGCAGGCACTGCTGTGCTCCCAGAAAACAAGCCACCCCTGCACAAAGAGGGATGACAGGGCCTGCCAAAGCCCAGGATTGAACCAGGGACCCTTAGATCTTCCATCTAAAGCTTTCCCAACTGAGCTACTTTGGCACCTGTATAATAGCATTTTGGCCTGTTGCTTCTCTGCCTGGGATGTTTTTGTCAGCAGTTGCAGACAAAAAGGACAGGAAAACAAACGGCTGCTCAACACCCCCACCGGAGGAACCCGGCACCGTTAGCTGGGGTGAGTAAGAAGTGTCTGTTGGCTGACAGGGCCTGTCCCCCAGGAGCTGGAACAGCAGCTGCCGCCTCCCCCTCGGCTCCAGGCTGTGGGAAATGCTCATTGCCTGGCTGCATGGGCGGATGCTGCTCCGTGCTCTGGAGAGCGTCTGTATTGCTCTGTCAACCCCCCGTCTTCACTGAGCCAGTCTGGTAAGGTCCCAAGTGCCCCCTCCGGCCTGGCAGCTGAGAGTCTGTGCAGACATCAACCCCCTGCCAGCCCCACAGCCAGCAGCAGCGCCAGCCCCCCCCAGCACCACAGGGGCACTCAATGCACTTCCTGTGGGGAAATGGCTCCTTGGCATCCAGCTGCTAGAGTGAGAGCCAGGAGAGAGCAGTGTCTGGCTCACCGTGGGGGAGAGAAGAGACCTGATGAGTGCGGATCTCCCTCAGCCTCCCCCGCAAGGCTGGTCAGTTTTATTGTCACTGTAATAGTCAGTGCTTCCCTTCAGGGCCGGCCCTAGAGGGGTCTGGGACAAATCCCCCCCCTTTCCTCCTCAGGCCCTGCCCCCACTCCACCCCTTCCCCCAAGTCCCCACCCCATCCCATCTCTTCCCTTCCTGCACCATTCCTCTCCCACCCCCACCTCTTCCTGTCCCTGATCCTTCCCCTCCCCACCCAGCGCCTCCTGCCCCCAACTGAACAGCTGATCACTGGCAGGTGGGAGGTGCTGAAGGGGAAGAGGAGGAGCTTGTCAGCAAGGCCTGTAGTGGGTGGGGGGAGGAGCTGGCTGCCAGTAGGAGCTGAGCACCTAGTTTTTCTCTGTTGGTTCTGCAGCCCCATAGCTCCCAAGGAGTCGCTGACTTGGCTCCTTTTGCACTCTAGAGAGAGGAACAGAACCAGGGCTATGGCTGATCTATGGGGCACCAGGTGAGTACCAGAGGCTTCAGGTGCTGAGAGTTTGCCTGACCCCTCAGGGACACAGTGTGAGGTGGTGTCCCAGGGATCTCTATGAAAGGAGCAGAACAGGATTTACTTGTGGGGGGAGGGGGAGAGAATTGAGAGTGTCTCAGGGGGTTGTACAGAGGTGTTGCCGGGGTGAGAGACTGGCTAAAACACAGGCCTCACTGGGAGCAGGATTCAAACCTGCGCAGGGAAACCCTATTGGATTTCAACTCCCACATCTTAACCACTCGGCCATCACAGCTGTGAACACAAAAATGCCCCCAATGCCAGAGAAACTGGTAAAAAATCACAATGCCCAGATGTGAAGTCATCTGAACTACAGAATTCCCACCGCAAACCTGGCTCCCAAAGCACGAGGGGAGATTGGGGTTTGTTCTCTTTGCTTAGCCATGTGCAGTCGCACAGACAGCGCATTTAAAAGTCTCCCCTCCTGCAGAGCAGGAATGGGAAATGATTCTCAACTTGAAGCCTGAGGTAGGGTGACCAGACGTCCTGATTTTATCGGGACTGTCCTGATATTTGCTTGTTTGTCCCGCATCCCAACCGATGTTTGGTCGGGACCCTGGACAAACAAATAACTTTGTCCTCTGCTCCGACACACAGGCATAGTCTGGAGGGATATTTTCCCCCTCCCCAACTCCGCCCCCTCATTCCCCCATTGGATCCCTCCCCAAATCCTGGCCCTGGCCCTGCCCCCAGCCCCACCCCCTCACTGCCCCATTGGATCCCTCCCCAAATCCTTGCCCTGGCTCTGCCTCTTTCCCAAGCACGCGGCATTCTTCCTTCCTCCCAGGTTTGCACACAGGCCATGGCCATGGCCGGGAGCACAGTGCGGAAGCTGCTTCAGCCCTGCAGCCTGCGGGGCAGCGCAGTGGGGTTGGGGGCAGCGCGGAGCAGGCAGGGACCAGGTGGGTGGGGGGCAGAGACATACATGGGGTGGACACGCTCCTGTCGGGAGCTGCCTGGTTCACCCCTTGCCCGGGAGCTGCAGGAAGGGCCCGGATCATGGCTCGGCTGCAGAGCTCGGAGCCCAGGCTGGGCCCAGGAGTGAGGGGATGGGGGAGCTGGGGGTGTAGCGGGGGTTAGAGCTGAGAGTTGGTTGGAGATGGGGCTGTGCCACTGCCGCTTGGCGGCGGGGCGGCCCTCCGGCTTTTTTTTTTACTCCGCCCCCCGTGTCCCGATATTTCATCTTTGACATCTGGTCACCCTAGCCTGATATGAAGGAGGATGTCTGGACCAAGGGGCCAGGGACTGGCCTTTGCTAGAGAAACCACTGTCAAGTTTTAGCCAGTTAGGACAAGTCAGCAAATAAGAACAACCTCAGGTATCAGTAACTGCTACAGGTTGCAAATTCCTACATGCAGCAGTTTCTGGCACTACACCTGCACAGCTCTGCTCCCCGGCTCTTCTCAGGCTCCTGCTCTCTCCTTAGCTCTGCCCCACTCTGGCCCAGGCAGTTCCAGCTCACATGGAGGATGGGACCCCCTGGCCTGGTGACTCCCTCATTACACTGCCTGGCCTGTCAGTGCAGCTAACTTGGAGCTTTGGCCTCTCCCCATTGTCCCTGGGGACTGTCAGTCTCAGGGTCCTGATTTCCCATTGATCCTTCCCCCTTCTATTGGTGCTGGGAACTAGCCAACCAACCCCCCCCCACACACACACTAAGTTTTAGTAAAGGGCCAAGAGCCCCTTACACAAGCCAGCCCCATGAGGGTCACCGATGTGCAGAGAAGGCAGCACAAGCTGGTCCCATGGTGTAATGGGCAGCACTCAGGACTTTGAATCCTGTAATCTGAGTTCAAATCTCAGTGGGACCTTGTGTTGGTTTGTGGTCATAGGCAGCAGGTTATATACATTTGCGGTGCTCAGGCTCCAGGAATGTTCAGGGCTGGGGGCCCTGCTCCAGCAATAGTTGGAGCTGGGTATCTTCCCTGTGCTCTGCCTGCCACCCCTCCCCCTGTATGTCCCCTCTTGCTGAGCTATGTCCCTGCCTGACAAAAAGCAGCATGCGCCTGTCCCCTGCCTGCTCCTGCTGCTGGAGTAGAGCGATTCTGGGCAGAACTGCTGGCCCAGGGTCCTAGTACCTGCTCTCCACTAATGGAAAGGCAGGCTGCCCTGAGCCTTTCCAACACCCCCAGCCCTAAGATCCCTTATCCCTCTTTCCCAGTCGTGAACCCCCCATCTTCAGCCCCTCACCCCTGCCACTCCCTCCCAGATGGTCCACCTCCTCCCCTTCCCACCCCCAAACTCAATCACAAAGCCTCCACCCTGCATCCCTCCTGCACCCTAATCCCCAGCCCAGGATCTGCACCCCAGACCTCCCCCTCAAACCCCCTCCCAGAGCCTTAGGGGGGTGGGGGTGCAGTTGGGGGGTGGGTTCTGGGCACCACCAAAATTTCTACAAACTTGCCACCCATGCTTGTGGTAAAGCCCCAGAGCTCAACTTCCCTGTCTCCAGCTGTGTAAGAGTGAATCTTTCCCCTCCTGCTGGGTGACTCACACCTCCTAGAGCCAGGTCTTTGGCTGCGATGGCCACAATGGGTTAGGGCTCTAGAACTTGCTACCCTGATATTTGGGATTCTTGCTGCTGCACCTGATGTTCACAAGCTTAGCCCTTGTGCTTCCTACCACACTTTTCTTCTGGCCCACATGGCGCCTGAAGAAAGGAGTGCCAGGGCTGGGATTAATAGTCAGGGCTTGGCAGGAGGAAGAGTCCCAGGCTGGAGCCCCACACACCTTCCCTCCTCCGGGAACCTAGAGCAGAGGCAGCCCAGCTCTGTCTGCTGGATACCTCAGCAGAGTAGGTGAGTTCATGTAAATACAGTCTGGTCCCAAAGCCTCCTCCCAACCCTGGTCATCAGTAGCTGTCAGGGGAGAGCTCATTCACACCTCGCTTACAAATCATCATTTGAAATTCTAAGGTTGGCCAACACTGCCCAAGCCAATGCACCGACATTGTCAGCAAACACAACAGCTGGGTGAGGAAACCCGGCTTTGTCCAGACTTTCCAAACCTATTTTACTTTCTCAGGTACAAGTAGTTTTCATACGTTGTATCTGCTTTTAAAGTGTCTGTTAACGTTTCAATTTCCATTCAAATTTGCAACCAATGACAACATTGGCAGCGCTGCATGTAACTACCTGACCACTGAGGGAGGGGGTGTTGGGGAAATTCAGGGAAGGGGGTGCACAGCCCCCTGACTGGGGGGCATATAGGGAATGGCCAGTTTCACTGAATTGAGTCTCCTACTGCAGCACCTCAGTAGGTTACATCAGAGAGGAGCTGCAGTGTCTAGGCAGTGGGATGCCTGTGCCTTTAAGAGCCCAGCCCTGGGAAGCCCATGCTGAGAGGTGCTGCCTGTGAGAGGGGAAATAAAAAAGCCCTCTGTTCCCCCCACCCATATTTGCAAACACTGGAGACTCAGCCCACCGGGATAACTGTTACCCCTCTGTCCCTGCCTGTGCCGGGGTTTAACCCTCTGGCAGCGCCTCCCTCTGGGCTTAACTCCGGCTCCTTCCCCCCCTCCCTGACTTTGCCCTTTAGTCCCTCTCCTAATTCTGCCTCCAGCTGCTTGACCCCCCGATCAGTCAATTTCCACCCCCTGCTCAGATTCTGGCCACCCCCTCCTCTGATTTGCCTTCCTTTGCCCCTTTTTAATCCCTGTAAAAAGTAGGGAGTGCTGGGTCCCATTCTCTGGAGGGAGGGCTGGGCGCCTGGCCCCTGCCTGCCCAGTGCTCAAAGTGCCCCATGAGCTTGTGGATATTTGCCGAGTGCTGCAGGGTCACCAGAAGGGGGAGAGAGACGCGGTTAGGAGGTGATGCAGCCAAGGGTGCCTCACCCAACACTGAGATGCAGCCACCTCTGGGGTGAGTTACACAAGTCAGCAAATGAATTTGGAAGAAGAAATGCACTGAAAGGACCGAGGTGGAGAAAACCAGAGGCTGCAAGAGGTGGAGAAAATGAGAAAAAGCAGTAGCCCTGGATCCTAGCCCTGCCCCTCCCCCACTCTACCCCCTAATCTACTACTCCTCTCCCACATTTGAGGGGAGAACCCAGGAGTCCTGGTCCCCAGCCTTGCCCACCCCCATATTTCGATATGGCTCCGTCCAACAGCTGCCCCCACAATTGCAGGGCAGTGCCATGGGGCACACTGGGGCCTGCCTGTTTACACAGGATGGGTAATGCCACTGCCCCAGGGTGCGGAGAGACGATGCTAAGGGAGAAGCAGGCAGCAGACAGCTCCCATGACAGAGAAAGAAATGCTAGGGGGTGCCGTGCTGCAAGGAGTGAAAGGGGTTGTCAGGGAATGGGAGGATCTTCCCTCACAGCAGGTGCATCTGTCTCCCTCCCAATTCCTCCCCCAGCCCAGGCTAGTCCCGGCCCAGCTACCAGGGTTAAATTTGGCCTGGATTCCCCAGCTCCTGGGGGTGGGACGTGGGGCTGGGAAGCATGAGCCTCTACTCCCCCTTACCCAGACACAGTTGCATGGGCACAGACCAAAAGAGCCTGCAGCACTGCTGCCTAGAGGAAACTGAGGCACCAGCCAGTGACAGACACATCATGGCTCTCCTCATCCTCATCCTCTTTTCCATATACAACCTGGCCAGGGGAGGGGGGGTAAACTTAGGGCAGTTGCATAGTTAACCTGTGGAACTCCTTGCAAGAGCATGATTGAAGGCCAAGACTATAACAGGGTTCAAAAAAGAACTAGATAAGTTTATGGTGGATAGATCCATCAAGGGCTATTAGCCAGGGTGGGCAGGGATGGTGCCTGTAGCCTCTGTTTGCCAGAAGCTGGGAATGGGCGACAGGGGATGGATCACTTGATGATTCCCTGCTCTGTTCATTCCCTCTGGGGCACCTGGCACTGGCCACTGTCAGAAGACAGGAGGATACTGGGCTAGATGGACTTTGCATCTGAACCAGTCTGGCCGTTCTTATGTCTCCCTTGGAGCAGCAGTGACACCTCGTGGTCATTCAGGGTAATGCACAGAAGGTGTTTCCCTTGATACAGCAGTGACACCCACTGGTCAGGTGGCGTAATGCACAGCGTGTGTCTGCCCTCTACGAGCAGTGACACCCACGGACCAGTCACGGTAATACACAGTGTGTGTTTCCCACCAATCTGGGTAAGGCACAGAGCGTGTTTCCCATGAAGCAGCTGTGACACCCAGTGACAGGAAGTGGAGTGACCTGGCCCCAGCCTGCTCTGCTCTGCCAGCTCAGGCTGGGGGACGGGGTGCTGTGTAGGGCACCAAAATGTCTAGGGACAATCTTGAATAGATCATTTTTCCACAGGGACGGATAGCTGTTAGAATAAAGATATTCAGGCTGCCTATACAGGCCTAGACTTTAAGAACTTAGGTGTATTTTTATCACTTAGCCAGTGACAGGGGTATAAAACAAAACCAAAATCCCAGTCTGCCTGTGTCTGGGCCTTCTCTCCCTAGGAGAGTCTGAGCCCTTGTTCGGAGATGTCATAAACAGATAGTTAAGGGTTAATGTCTCTTTTACCTGTAAAGGGTTAAGAAGCTCCATAAAGCTGGCTGACACCTGACCAGAGGACCAATAGGGGGACAAGATGCTTTCAGATCTTGGTGGAGGGAAGTCTTTGTGCTCTTTGTTTTGGGGGTTGTCCGCTCTTGGAACTAAGAGGGACCAGACGTCGATCCAGGCTCTCCAAATCTTTCTGAATCAGTCTCTCATGTTTCAAACTTGTAAGTAATTAGCCAGGCAAGGCGTTTGTCTTATTTTTGTTTTCTCAACTTGTAAATGATCCTTGTTTGCTGAGAGGATTTTACCTCTGCTTGCTGTAACTTTGAACCTAAGGCTAGAGGGGTTTCCTCTGGGCTATATAAATCTGAGTACCCTGTAAAGTATTTTCCATCCTGATTTTACAGAGATGATTTTTATCTTTCTTTCTTTAATTAAAAGTTTTTTCTTTTAAGAACCTGAATGATTTTTCCTTGTTTTAAGATCCTAGGGGATTGGATCTGGACTCACCAGGGATTGGTGCGGGGAAAGAAGTGGGGATAGTTAATTTCTCCTTGTTTTAAGTTCCAAGGAGTTTGGATCTGTGTTCACGAGGGAACTGGTGAAGCCTCTCAAGGCTGCCCAGGGAGGGGAATATTTTGGGGGGGACGGAAAGTATTCCAGACACTAACTTCTGGATGATGGCAGTGTTACCAGATCTAAGCTAGTAATTAAGCTTAGAAGGGTCCATGCAGGTCCCCCACATCTGTACCCTAAAGTTCAGAGTGGGGAAAAAACCTTGACAGTAGGCTAAGGCCTTTGGCTAAGCAGCAGGGGCAGCCATACGCTGGGAAGTGAACGGTCACATCCTCACCTCCCAAACCCGTCACACTGAACTAAGGTGGGGTTGGGCTGTTAGGAAGACGATCCTGTCCCAATAGTGCCCATCACCACCAGATAAAGAAACAGATCTTAAGGGAGCATCCGGTCTGGCAAGAATTCCCTTCTCAATGGTTGTGATTATGAAACTGTCATTTCTGTAGGGTTTATCTTTATGGCCCCCGCTTTTCTGTTGTCAATCTGTCTGGTCCTCTAATTGTTTCTGTCTGCTGCAGAATTAATTTTGCTGGGTGTAAGTTAATTAGGGGAGTGGGATGTAATTGGTTAGAGAATTCTGTTACAATAGGTTAGAATTGGTTAATTACATTTCAGTAAAATGATTGGTTAAGGTCTCGCTGAGAATATTACTGTATAAACTGGGGTCAAACAGGCAGTGGGCAGGGAAATTGGAATCATGCTTGCTAACGGTGGGATGGGAATAGGGAACGGGGGACAGGGACACAGGCAAGGCTCTGCAGTGTCGGAGCTGGGAAGGGGGACATGGGGTAAACACTCTGCAGTGTCAGAGCTCATAGACTCATAGACTTTAAGGTCAGAAGGGACCATTATGATCATCTAGTCCGACCTCCTGCACAACGCAGGCCACAGACTCTCACCCACCCACTCCTGTAACAAACCCCTGACCTATGTCTGAGCTATTGAAGTCCTCAACTCATTGTTTAAAGACTTCAAGGTGCAGAGAATCCTCCAGCAAGTGACCCGTGCCCTACGCTGCAGAGAAAGGTGAAAACCCCCCAGGGTGTCTGCCAATCTGCCCTGGAGGAAAATTCCTTCCTGACCCCAAATATGGTGATCAGCTAAACCCTGAGCATGTGGGCAAGACTCACCAGCCAGCACCCAGGAAAGAATTGTCTGTAGGAATGTGGGGTAAATGCTCTGTGGTGTCAGAGCTGGGAAGGGAACACAGGGGAACAGACTCTGTCGGTGTATAGAGATAAGCCTGACTGGTGTGAAGGGCTTTGGAATCTGCTTGCTTGGAAACTAACCCCAGTAAACATCCCTTTGTCTGCACTTCGGAGTTCTGGTCTTTTGCTGCTTGCTGTCTGTGTGACAAGAGCCAGGGAAGTGGGCAGGGGAAGGGAAAGCCAAAGCCCTCTAACAATGGCTCCTTGCTCCTCTCCCTCCAGGTTCAGGGGTCAAGGATGGGCAGGACTCCAGGCTCTGCTTGAGGGATCCTGGCACAGGGGCTGGTGGGGGAGAAAGGATTGTAGATTCTGACCTGCACTCTGGAGAGGAGGTAATAAGTGAAGGGGCATTTTTGATTCCTACCCTGCTTCAATGTCCCCAGGGCTGGAATTCTACATTCCATAGGGCCAAATGAGGGGGTGAAGCCATTTGGCTAATGAAAACCAGTGCTCCAGGTGAGGCTTGAACTCACAACCTCAGCATAGCTCCTCTCAGCACTGCCCTATAAGTACTGTGCACTAACCAATTGTGCCACTGGGGCACCTGTTAATTGCTAGTCTCTCAGTCCCCTAGGTTGATAAAGGCGAGGAGTGACCCCAAAACATTCTCAGTGGGGTTAAGAGCCGGTAGCGACAAGCATTGTACTTGGTGGGGTGGATTCTTCTTAAGGCTTCCAGGCACCATTTCACCCTTTTGCTCGTCCCTGTGTAATAACAGAGCTGACTTAAGACTCACTGTAGAGTCTTGCTGCAGACCAACAGATCTGAAATCACTGATCACCAGGTCTGAGCATTAGTCCTGCTTTGGGACAGTGTCTCTCATCCAACAAACTGCCCAGTCTGCGCTAGCAGTGAGGCTCCCTCACTAACAGCTGAAATCAGGGAGAGCTGTGTGAAGTGCAGGGCCCCAGGGGTGCCTGAACAGGGGCGAACAACACCCCAGGACTTTTCAAAATGGGAGGGCTCTGCCTTGCCACTTTGTAATGACCGTAAGGGTGAGTGAGGGTGGGGAGGGGGCCGAGAGCAGTGAGCGGGAGGAGGGGTCTTGGGGGAAGAGGCAGCGTAGGAGTGGAGGTGAGCTGGGGCAGGGGGTTGGGGGGTGTAGGGAGAGGGCTGCCCGCAGCAAGTAACGGGGGTGGGGGCATGCAGGGGAACTGCTCCCTGTCCCAGCTCACCTCTGCTCCGTCTTCTCCCCTGAGCACGCTGCCCCCGCTCTAATTCTCCTCCCCTCCCAGGCTTGCCGCACTAAACAGCTGATTAGCACCGCAAGTCTGGGAGGCAGGAGAAGTGGAGCGGCGCCAGCGTGCTCAGGGGAGAAGGCAGAGCGGAGGTGAGCTGGGGTGGGGAGCTGCTGCAGGGGGGGCTGCCTGGCTCTTTGCCATGGCCCCTGCCCCTGCTCCGCCCCAGCCCTGCCCCCCCGCCCCTGCACTCACTGCATGGTCCACTCCTCTGGCTCCCAGCCATGCTGCCGGCGAGTGCTGTGGGGCGGTTCCCCCCTCCCCCCAAACTTGGGAGCCAGGGGAGCAGAGCAGGCTGAGGCCCCAGGCCTGCGTGGGGGGAAGCAGAGGGGGGCTGGTCCCAGGCCTCTGTGGGGGACAGGGGGCTGGCTACTTCCTGCAGGAAGTGGAGTGACCCGGCCCCAGCCTGCTATTGCACAATCCCCAGCCATGCTGCACAGCGTGCCCCGAGAGGGAGTGGGGGGCCAAGCAGATGATCCAGCACGAGGGGGTCATTCTCACTGGTAGCTGTCCAGTGGCAGTGAGTTCAACAGGCCTTGGCACATGCTGTGTGGGGCAGGAGGTCCTTGTATTTGGAGCAGTGGGAGTGAACTGCGTGCAGTTGTGTCTCTGAGCACAACTGTGAATGTTATGGTGTGTGTGGGGGGTTATTGTGAGTGTGGCTGGGGGTGTGATTGTTTCTCTCTTTGGGGGTTGGACTAACATGTCCCTCTGGGTGTGTTGTGTGTGAGTGTTCTTGGGATTGTGTGAGTCCCTTTGTGTGTGTGTGTGTGTGTGTGTGTGACTTGCTGCAGAATACAAAATCCTGCAAAGCCATTTCCTACTGGTTAGCCCAGCAACACACTGATACAGTGTCACAGACTCACACACACAGAGCAGGGCTCAGCAGAGGGCAGCAGGGACACACACGTCTCCCCTGGGCCAGCTTGGACAATTTCCCATCATGACTCGGCACAATGCTGGTGCCCCCACACGGGGGTGGGCAGTGACCAGGCAGGGGGGGCAGATGTGCTGGATCTGTAAAAGCAGCAAAGAGTCCTGTGGCACCTTATAGACCAACAGACGTATTGGAGCATGAGCGGTTGTGGGTGAATTCCCACTTTGTCGGCTAGAGTCAGAAGGAAGCACTTTGGGAAAATCAGTCAAGGCCCTTAGCAGAGCTGGGACACAGACCCAGTGACCCCTGCACCACCCTGGGAGGGCAGTGGGGTTTAGTGGTCAGAGCAGGGAGAGGCTGGACACCAGGACCCCTGGGTTCTATCCTTGGCTCTGGAAGTGGAAGGGGTCTAGAGCAGGGGGACTGGGATCCAGGACTCCTGGGTTCCATAGGGGAGACTGTTTTTCCCTGTGCTTCCCTCCCTAGAGAGCCCAGCCCAGCCCCCTAGTGGAGACTGAGCAGGAGTGGGGGGAGTTGTTCTCCCACTCTGGAGTTATGATTCAAACTCCTCCCCCAGGGACTGTGACATCACAGAATCTGCCCCCCCCCCAACACAGAGAAAACTAGTGGGGTTAGGAGGGTTCTAGCTGCAGACTCCCCTACCTCTTGTCATTGCAAAAAGCCCCCAAACCTACTTGCACCCACAAAACACCCTCTCAGGGTATACACCCCCTGCTAGGACAGGACCTCTTGCTCCCACCCCTTTTCTTATCACCACAAGCTGCTCCCAGCCAGGCACCACACCCCATTCACACACCTTTTGTCACTACGTAGCTCAGTGGCAATCACTGCCCCGAAGTGACTCCGGTGCAGGCACTCCCCACACGAACTCCCCACACCGGATTCTGTCCACACACAGAGAATTCTCTCTGCCCGGCTCCTTCGGTTCATCTCGCTGCTCTCCCTACTGCCGCCAGCCACTGCTCATCTGCATAACCCCGCCCATGGACACGTGACACCTTCTGTCCTGCTGGTTTCAAGGGAGTGAGTTGCCCTTGGGGACTGAGCAGCTCACAGCAGGTCACAGCCCCAGCGCACGTCACAGCCCCAGCCAGGGCCGGCTCCAGGCACCAGCTCAGCAAGCAGGTGCTTGGGGCGGCCAAGGGAAAAGGGCGGCACGTCGGGCTCTTCAGCAGCAATTCTGCGGCGGGTCCCTCGGTCCCTCTCGGAGGGAAGGACCTGCCACCGAACTGCCGCCGAAGAAAAAGGCAGCGCAGTGGAGCTGCCACTGATTGTGATCGTGGGTTGTTGTTTTTTTCCCCACCGCTTGGGGCAGCAAAAACCCAGCCCTGGCCCCAGCACGTCACAGCCCCAGCACACGTCATAGCACGTCACAGCCTGGGGCAGGGAGATATTGGGGGAGGGGATGAGGGGAGAATGTGGGAGGGAGAGACCCAGCCTCATAGACCCACAGGGGCAGGAGATATTGGGGTCAGGAGGAGAGGAGAGGGGTTGGCAGAGACCCAGCCTGGCGTGCAGGGAAAATGGGGTGGGGTGGAGGGAGGTGGGGAACAGAAGAGATGTGTGGAGTGGTGAGATGTTGGTCCAGGGAAACTGAGTCACTCAGGACATGCTGTGCAGGGGGGAGCACAGGGGCAGGGAGAGAGACCCAGCCCCACAGAGCCCAAGAGGGATATTGGGGGCAGGGGAGGGGATGGAAGGATGAGAGATCCAGGGCCATAGAACTCCCCTGGCTCCCAAGTTTGGGGGGAGGGGGGAACCACCCCACAGCACTCACTGGCTGCATGGCTGGGAACCAGGGGAGTGGACCAGGCAGGGGCTGGGTCACTCCACTTACCATGCAGTGAGTGCAGGGGTGGGAGGGCAGGACTGGGGCAGAGCAGGGGCAGGGACGAGGGGGAAGAGCCAGGCACACCCGCTGCAGCAGCTCCCCACCCCAGCTCCCCACTGCTCCGCCTTCTCCCATGAGCATGCTGGCACTGCTCCACTTCTCCTGCCTCCCAGGCTTGTGGTGCCAATCAGCTGTTTAGTGCAGCAAGCCTGGGAGGGGAGGAGAATTAGAGCGGGGGCAGCGTGCTCGGGGGAGAAGATGGAGCAGTGATGAGCTGGGACAGGGAGTGGTTCACCTGCACAGACATCCCCCCATTACTTGTTGCAGGCAGCCCTCCCCCCGCACCTCCCCCCAGCCCCCTGCCCCAGCTCACCTCCACTCCACTGCCTCCTCTGAGTGTGGCTTTTGGTTCCTCGAAACACTTGGCACCCTAGGTGGCTGACTAGTTCGCCTAGTGGTTGCACCAGCTGTGGACACTGCCTGTCAGCAGGATTCCTCCTCCTCCTCCTCCGTGAGATTAAATCTCCGCACCTAGACAGCTGGTCCATCTGCTGCACCACAGTCCCCCATGCCTGAGCCTCCCTGCCAAAGCCCTGCACCTGGCTCCAGAGAATTAAGTGTCACATCTCACTGGAAACTCGACTTCTTGTGCCCAGAGAATCTTGGCCCCCCCTCAGTAGCTGACCTGAGAAACACAGTGTCTGCAAAAGCAGCAAAGAGTCGTGTGGCACCTTATAGACTAACAGACATATTGGAGCATGAGCTTTCGTGGGTGAATCCCCACTTTGTCAGATGTATCAGTGTCTGTCTTTTCCAAAGAAGTGCCTGGCGAGCCTTTTCTTATGTGGCCTAATGGATAAGGCAGCTGACTTCGGATCAGGGGATTGAGGGTTCGAGTCCCTTCATGGTTGTGCTTGTCCAGTTTTACCTTTGGGCTAAAAGTCCTGCTCCCTTCAGGGCTGGAACCTCTTCTTGGCTGCTCAGGCCAATGCTCTGGCTTCAGCTAGAGCCCTGGGAAGGAGTTGGGGGATGGGTGTCACAAAGGCTGGGGCAGAAGCCCCAGGTGATTCTGGTCTAGCCTTTGCTCTTCCTGACTTGCCAAAGAAAATGGGCAGCTGCCCGGGCTAGTGTGTAGAGCAGTTTCCCTCTTCCAAATGTGCGCCAGTCCCTGTGTCTGAGGGGGTTTGCTACATAGCACCTTGGGAGCCTGGGTGTTTCTCTGCCGCTCACCAGCTGGGAAAAAGCCTCTTGGGGAAAAATCTCCTGCCCCACTGCAAAAGTGAGCACCGTGAGTGGGACCAGTCAGAGGCCACACCATGGGGGCTGGCCCTGCCTTCCTACCATCTTGTGATGTTGGCCACAGAGCATCAGCAGCTGCCCTGCATGCTGGTGACCTTCAGTGGGTACTGGGCATGGCAGGGAGCAGCCTGGCAGGGTGTTTTTGTGCCTGTCTGAAGGCCACACATAGGCACAGCCCTGCCCTCCTCTAGCCTTGACCTCAGTTGCTCTGTGGCTTTTAAGCTTCCCTTGGAGCTGTCAGCACCAGCTGCCTCTGCTCTAGGTGCCCAGAGGAGGAGAGGTGTGTGGGGTCACTTTTACAGATGCCCCTTCCCTGCACAGAGGAGCTTCCATCCCCAATCCCTGCCTATCACTGCCTAGCAGCCCTCTGGCACCATTCCTGAGGGCTACCCTGCCTCACTTTCTTCCTACCATGTTGGGAAAGACAGTTCTCATTATTAAAGGTCAGGTGGGCCAACTAGGGGCAGAAGCGCCCCTTTTATGTTTTCCTACTGCAGAGCCCAAGCTCAGGAACTCACATTGGGCGCAGGCACTGCTGTGCTCCCACAAAACAAGCCACCCCTGCACAAAGGAGAACAAAAGGGCTTGCCAAAGCCTGGGATTGAACCAGGGACCTTCAGATCTTCAGTCTAATGCTCTCCCAACTGAGCTACTTTGGCAGCTGCATGACAGCATTTTGGCCTGTTGCTTCTCTGTCTGGGATGTTTTTGTCAGCAGTTGCACACAAAAAGGAGAGGAAAACAAATGGCTGCTTCATACTCCCACCAGAGGAACCCGGCACCTTAGCTGTGGTGAGTAAGAAGTGGCTGTTGGCTGACAGAGCCTGTCCCCGAGCAGCTGGAACAGCAGCTGCTGCCTCCCCCTCGGCTCCAGGCTGTGGGAAATGCTCATTGCCTGGCTGCATGGGCGGATGCTGCTCCGTGCTCTGGAGAGCATCTGTATTGCTCTGTCAACCCCCCGTCTTCACTGAGCCAGTCTGGTAAGGTCCCAAGTGCCCCCTCCGGCCTGGCAGCTGAGAGTCTGTGCAGACATCAACCCCCCTGCCAGCCCCAGAGCCAGCAGCAGCACCAGCCCCCCCAGCACCACAGGGGCACTCAATGCACTTCCTGTGGGGAAATGGCTCCTTGGCGTCCAGCTGCTAGAGTGAGAGCCAGGAGAGAGCAGTGTCTGGCTCACCTTGGGGGAGAGAAGAGACCTGATGGGTGCGGATCTCCCTCAGCCTCCCCCGCAATGCTGGTCAGTTGTATTGTCACTGTGATAGTCAGCGCTTCCCTTCAGGGCCGGCCATGGAGGGGTCTGGGGTCTGGGACAAATCCCCCCTTTCCTCCCCAGGCCCTGCCCCCACTCCACCCCTTCCCCCAAACCCCCACCGCGTCCCATCCCATCTCTTCTCTTCCTGCACTTTCGTGCCCCATTCCTCTCCCACCCCCACCTCTTCCCGTCCCTGCTCCTCCCCCTCCCCACCCAGTGCCTCCTGCACCCCACTGAACAGCTGATCACTGGCAAGTGGGAGGTGCTGAAGGGGAAGAGGAGGAGCTTGTCAGCAAGGCCTGTAGTGGGTGGGGGAGGAGCTGGCTGCCAGTGGGTGCTGAGCACCTATTTTTTATCTGTTGGTTCTGCAGCCCCATAGCTCCCATGGAGTCGCTGACTTGGCTTCCTTCGTACTCTAGAGAGAG